>NC_047665.1:49211954-49464454 GCF_011762505.2 Arvicanthis niloticus | reverse complement strand
TTGTTATTATGTAGCACAACATATTGGGACATGTATAATATTTGAATAATGGTGAAGGTATAGCTTTTGGGATAAAAGAATCTGTTTGATATGCAAAATCTAAGAAAATCTGAAAATAGCTGGTAATAAGAGCTTGTGGTGGCTTTGATGTAAATAAAATGAAAGAACCAAGTGTCTTGATCATAAGAGTTGAAAGGAAGCTATATTTATCTAAATTACCAGCTTTTACCTAATGACTAAAACTATGGTGCTGTCTTATTTCACAAAGAAAACTAGAAAATATAGACATAAACTTGCATTTATTTTTAAAGATATATATTTTATTTGTAAATGTACATATGTGGGTGTATCTGTGTGTGTGTGCATGCATGAGTACACGTGCATGCGTGCATGACCACATGCACACATGCATATGAGTGTGGTTACATACAGAGGCTAGATAGGGTGTTTGGGTCCCTTGAATCTAGAATGAGAGATGATGGTGGGGCTCCTGATGTGAACCCTTGGAATTCAACTCTGCCCTTGCAGAACTTTCTCTTGTCTAAGGAGCCATCTGTTTAGCCTCTTGCATTGATTTTTTTTTTTATAAAGAATGAAGTGTCAACAAAGAAGGTGCTTCTAGAAAAAAAATATGTAGTTCTTACAATATTGAGTATGGTCCAATGATTCCTTCCAGAAGATGTCTGAAATGGTTTCAAAGAAATATCAAACATGTTAGATAATTTATGCATCATTATATCTCTGATTATGATGGTTCTCAATGGAGACTATTGCATAGGTTATCAAACTAAAAAAATTGTTAAACCTTATTTTTAACTAATGAGGACAGGTCAACATTGTATAATAGAGACAAAATTATGTGAAAATAAAGGGATTAAATTCTATCTATTTATCTATCTATCTATATCTATTTATCTATCTATCTATCTCTCTATCTATCTATCTATCTATCTATCTATCTATCACACTGACACTCAGTTTGCTAAAGTACAATTAACAGACATTGATTTGGACTGTTTACTATTTTTTAAATACTAAAAAAGTCTAGGCAAGACCAAGCCGACCTGTGTCAGTGGGTGAGTAATGTGAACATCACATCCTTTGAAGCCTCACAAGACATCTTAGCCACACTGTGTGGCCACAGTACTCATTTGTGAAATAAAGTGTGTTCCAGATTCCTTTCTGTTGTTGTCGTGAAAATTAAATTCCTTGGCAAAAGAGTTTAGAGGAGAAAAGGTTTATTTTAGCTCAGAATTCCAGGTAGCAGTTCACCATTTCAGGGAAGTCACAGCGGCAGGTAGTGAAGCAACTGGTCATATCACATCCACAGTCAAGAGTACAGAGAGATATATGCATACACGCTTAATGTTCAGATGGCTTTCTCTCCTCCTCCTCAGTCTAGGTCCTATAAGTAGGTAATGAAGCCACGCAGGCTGGACCAGATCTTTACACATTAGTCAGGGATGTCCAGACAAATCAACACAGTCATGCTATAGGAAAACCTAAACTAGACAATCCATCATGGAGACTTCCCAGGTGATTTCAGTTCGTGGTAAGTTGGCCATCAATGCTAACCCCTACTCAGTTGCATTACATGATGGCTCATATCTTATCTACTCCTAGAATTCCATGTCTTTAGGTTGCTAGTTCTCATGGGTGATCTAGAATGAAGCCCCTTAAGTAGTTAAGGATTCCCAGAAAGTAAAGGCTGTGCATTACTGTTGGGAGGTGAAGTGTCCTTGCAGGCTGTTGGTTGAACATTTACTTCCCCTGGTAGTGATGCTATTTTGGGGGAGCTTCAGTAGTCTTAGGAGGTAGAGTTCTTGCTGGAGATCATTAGGCTAGAAACTCTCTTTCTGAACTCTAACAACAACAAAATGTATTTAGGAGAAAAAATGAGCAGAACAGAGGAAAGCCCATCTGAGCTCTTTGGGCAAAGAAGTCCTTTTATCTGGTGGGTCGCCAGAAGGTGCCACCAACGTTTAGGCTGGGTCTTCCTGTTTTGTTTTGTTTTGTTTTGTTTTGTTTTTAAATCTAATCAAGAAAACCCCCTACTGGAGCTCCCAGCAGCTCCTTTATAGTTGGCTCTGGATGCAACTGACAACCAAGAATAGCCATCCAATGCAATGTTTTAGGTATCAAATAGACTGCTACCCAATAGCTGCAGCCGTTCACAGATCTTGATGTGGGGTCTAAGGTCTGAGCTTTCCTCTGACTGATCAAGATCTTCTATTGTGCTGGTGAGTATGACATGGCTTGGATTTATATTTCCAGTTTTCAACGCTGCTAGTCATATCTTTAAGCACTTGTTATCCATTTACATGCGTATCTTTGGAGAAATGGCTTCAGACACTTAGCCAGTTTTCAAGTCATGTTTATTTTCAATGGCTGAGTTAGAGTAGCTGTTTGTATGTTCAGAGTACCAGATTCTTATCAGGTGTGTGACATAAGGTATTGCCCTGTTCCATGGATGTCCTTTCATTGTTTTGAGGACATCATTTGAAGGACAAACTTGTTAAATTTTATAGAGTCTAGTTTGATTTTTTTATTTAATATCTGATTTTAGTGCCATAGATAAAAATGAATCATAATACATGGTGATATAGATTTATAATGTATTTTATTTGAATAACTTGAGTTTCAGTTATTTCTCTTAATTCTCTATTTTATTTTGTATTAGTTATTGTACACAGTGTAAGGTAGGGTTGACAGTCTTCCTTTATGGGACTGGAGAGGTTGCTCAATGGTTCAAGGTGATCGTTACTCTTGTAAAGGAGTGGGGTTCAATCCTTAGCACCCGTTTGGGGTGTCACACAACTCTCTATAACTCCAACCCTAGGGTATCTGGTCATCCTGGGCCCTGGACACCAGCATGTGTGTGGCAAGTGCACACACACAAACACACACACACACACGCACACACACACACAGAGAGAGAGAGAGAGAGAGAGAGAGAGAGAGAGAGAGAGAGAGAGAGAGACTGTGAAATAAAAGCCTTCCTTTTAGGATGAGAATCACCCGTTGTTAAGCTGCTGTTTGAGAGGTTCTGTGGAAATCGCCTTTGAAATAATGGGCCCTGAAGTGTCTGACTCATAAGTAGAAAAATCAACATTTTAGTGTTTCTTCCTGAGACTTTTCTTCTTCTAAAATAATTATGTAATGTTTAAAAGTTTCAAACACGTTATCTAAATGTCATATGCTTCAGCATCCGTGTCCTTTAAAAACCTCGGTGAGTTTTCATTGCAGGATCTCAAACTCTTTGTCTCGTTTGTTATTTTGTGTTTACTTCCTGGCAATAAGTCTCTATCATGCCTAAAGCAAATGTTTATGCCTATTTTTCTTAATACCAGGTACCAGAGTTACTGTATTTGGAGTTTTAGAAAGAAGTTTTTGCTCACTGTTTCCATGTTTTTTTTTTTTTTTAAAGGAAGTTTAATTTTAGAAACAGAAGGATAATATTCCATTTTACTCAAGAAATTTTAATTGATCTCTAGGGAATCTAAGCAGTCTTGGAACTAAAGGTTGCCTGATCCAGGAGATTCATTAGAGTCTTGGGCTGAAGTTAAGGGCTAGGAAGCCTTTGAGGCTCTAGATGGTGTTTTGCAGATCACAGAGGGAGCAATATGATGACTCAGTCTGGTGCATGGAGGACAGTGTCCAAGACTGTTGTCCTCTAGCCTTTTATGGACCTGACCACCCACAGCTCTGTGACCCAGTGAGCGCCATTTATCATTCTGGAAAGACCGCATAGTCTTATCGTTCCCCACTGTGCCTGTCCTGTCTTAAGCATCTTTGAGATCTATTTGAGAGGAGTTAGGTTTTATACTTGCTATCTTAGGACATCATCGAGTGCTTACTTGAAAGGTGATGTTGAACACATGCTATCAGCTTCAACCTTAGTCTGCTCTCTGTCAGATTGAAGCTGGTGAGCTTTTTGTTAGAACTTTTATCTTAGTTATGACTTTGCTTCAGCTAGTAAAGTGATCTCTAGATCATTTTATCACATATTTACTAATTTTGTATGACTGTGTGTGGACATGCTTGTACCTGACCTGTGTGTGGAGGAAAGAGAATAATTTTTGTGAGAGTCCCAGGGCTTGATCTTAGGTGCTCAGGGTTGCTGGAAAGTGTCTTTGCCTTCACACACCCTGGATAATAATACCTGAATTAAAAAAATGTGGATTGACAGCATTCATTACACTGTACTTAGAAAATAAGTGTTTATTACAATATAACATTTAAAATTTTAGTGAGGCTAATACTATGTATTAATATAATTCAATAATATTATTGGTGAATAATTAATAATTTTAAATAATGCTTCTATAAATGCAATCATAAATGCCACTTTTGTACTTTGAAAATTTGGTATTCCATGAAGTATCCTTCAAAACATGAGTCCTAAGGTATTTTTGTTTAAATTGAGAAATGTTACACACTTTAGTTTCTTCAGGACTTTCTTGCCAGTTTAGTCTTACATATTATTTTTTAAAATGTCCACCATATTTTTTTGAGAAATACTTTATTTTTCATGTGTGAGCAAGAAACATGGTTCTCCTAAGTAAAAAAGAGTCTATAGTAATAGGGAGATGAACAAAGAAGTCATTTTTAACTACTTAGATTTTTTTTCCCCAATGAGTCACCCTGGATCCCATCCCATGCTGTTACTGAGCCCTGAGTCCCCAACTCCTGCAAAGGGATGTGGGACTTCCTCGCCAAGGGCTCTTGGGTAGGCATACAAGCTCTTCTCTGCTTTCATTCTGCTTATCTTCCTTCTCAATACATTCTGTTTTTGATAGAGTCGGGAAGAGAGGTTCGAGCCAAATGGTCTAAAATTACCAGTAGACCATTTTAATTTTGAAAACATGATTGAGATAACCACACACTAATTATATGCCTTGTGAACACTGGTGCTTTATAACATCGAGCAATGGAATGGTCTTGATGGGGGTTACTATATTTTAAGAAGGTGGATTAACTCCAGCATCTACTTTTTATGGAGAAAATGGGAAACTGTGAAGACAAAGTAACTACAATGCTCTACAACAAATTCTACAGTAACCCCAGCTACTCTAATCCACTGTCAACTGAAGTGGGGTGCCTAGATGAACGAAACCCACCACCACTTTAGAAGAATGTACTTCAGAGAACACTGTTTTCCAGACAGTTCTGGTTTTAGTTTCACTTTTGGGGTAGTGTGATGCTCACACTTATTTCCTTGTGTGCTTCCATTCATTTGTTTTTGGAACCAACTTACCAATAATACACTGTACATTCATGAAGCCTAGGAAGGCCACTTGTATTGTTGCAGTTAGATTATTAAAGTAAGTCTTAGATCAGGGTAATTAAAATAATTAGTAGTTCTATGAGAATTGTGTTGACATCTGGGAAAGGAATCCATCAAGGAGACTATCTGAAAAATTTGTCAGCAAAAGAGATAAAAGGCGACTCTAAAATGTTGAGAAAATATTCTACAATCCAATAGAAACTGTATTTAAGATGTAGCTTAAAGTCATAAATTCCAGCTGGAGAGATGACACACAGTTAAAAATAGTTGCTACTCTTTCAGAGGACTCAAATTCAGTTCCCAGGATACCTGTCAGGTAGTTCAACAACACCTTTAACATTAGTCTTAGAGTATCTGCTACCATCTTCTGGCCACTGTCTGCAACTGCAGTTAGATGCGTATACCCATATCACATATACACAGAGAATTTAATAAAAGTCTTTAAACCTGTGAGTTGAAAGATCAAGTTGAAGTAAATGGAACTGGATATAGAATAGCTTTAAAATGGCTAGATTTCTCAGACAGCCTAGAGAAACAGAAGGCGGAAAGAGACCAGTGTGATTTCAGCAGAAGGCGCTGTTCATTTCAGAACAGCAAAGGGCAGACAGTCTCCCACGGGAAAGGGCTGCCTGTGAAAAAGGAAAGAGGAAGCCTGGAGTTTTCATAGTAGGTTTGTGGAATGAGAAGTTAAATGCAACGCTGGGCCGATGTGTAAGCTTATAGCTTCTCCCTCCTTGTATTGTCTGCTCCATTAAGACAGGTTATCTTGGGAGACAGGCTGACATGCTGACAATCATTTGGGTAAGGCCAGCTATAACCTCATAAGAAATCTATTTTTACAACAGATGATCTTTATAGTTCCAAACCTTATAAAATCATAAAACGGAGTGGGAGCATCGATTCTCTCTTAGCTCTTTCTTGCTGAGGAGGGTCTTTATCAGGAGGGGGTAGTTCAGGGTCCATGGGAAAGGATGTCTTCTGGTCTTTTAGCAGGAGGAGGGTTTTTAACTTGATCTGTGGTGGATCACGCCATTCTTGTCATTCATTTTTGGAGAAGTGCTTGAGAAATAATTAGTAAAGAGCTGAAGACAGATAACTTTGTTACAGATCATAACAAGGTGGAGCGGTGGGGCGGGGTAGAGACAGGAGAGGCAGAGGTAGGGGTGAGAGGGAGTGAGTAAGTGTTGATTCAGAGTGAGAGTGACTAGTCCTCCTGCAGGTAATGCAGCACCAAAGTGAGCCAGGAGAAGTGTTGGGGAGCCACTGAGCATTAAAGGAAGAGAACAGGAGAGAAATAGAAGACTCAGGTAAAGAATGATATCCTACCTCAGGTAAAAGAGTTAACGGTTCTTAGCAGCCAGACTTTCTCCACAGCATTTAAAATATGATTTGTTGTTGTTGTTTTGTTTTGGTTTTGATTTTGGTTTGTTTTTTTGTTTTGTTTGCAGATGTATGAGGAATACATGGAGCTGTTGTACAGTGCAAGTAGGGAGATTTTATGTGGGACATTTTGTTTGGGTATAAGAGGATGTACAGTATGTGAAACATTTAAAACACACAGTGAAAACACAGGAGTCAGGATAACAGGGAAGGAGGAAGGGGGAGGAGCCAGAGTGGAAGGGAATGCAAAGGCTGTACATAGGAGGAGATCAATGGAGGGCTAAAATCGGTTGGTCCAGCAGCAGCAGCAATCATCGAGGCAGGTACAATCCTCATGCTGAGAGGTAGTCAGATCTACTCCTAAAAAACAGCAGAAGCCAAAAGATGGAGTTGGCCCTGAAGGATGGTTAGCTGATCAGAAATTTCCTGAAGGCATTTTGAGAGCTGGTGAGACTGAGACGATAATCGGAGCAGAAAACACTTCAGTCCAGATGATCGAGTTCTGAGTACTGAAAGCATGCCTGGAGTGGCAAGCAAAATGATGAGTTAGATGTTCTTTGGCCTCTGATTGGTCCTCCATTCAGTCATCACCCAAACTATACTTAAGGGTTTGGAGGCATAGACCTCTCCTAACTGCTTCAGGCTGACAAAAGGGACAGTGTAGGAAGGGCAGCTGCTACAGTGCCTCAAAGGACGGTCCCTCTAAGTGGCCCATAGTAAAATTTAACAGATGGCCAAGGTCCGGAGCACAAGATAACTGTTTGACAATAGCAGATTTTCTTGGAGCATGCTATGGTGGGAGAGGTAATATTTGTAAACATCTAAAAGTGAGATCATTAGTGCGCTTATAATTTTACTGAGAGAAAGTTAAGAGACTAGTTTGGGCAGTTCTGTCCTTACTAGAGCAAAAGAGCAGGCAGGAAAACCATGGTAAAAAAAAATACATGGCTGGCTTTTCCAAGGTAATTTTCCAAGATAATTTTTATTTCTCTCCTTGTTTTTTGGCCACTGTCATTGGTCATACAGATGTAAGGCCATTTATTCTGAGAAAGAGCTTGAGACATTTTCATTGGCCAGCATGGGCTCAGAATCATCTATTGAGTCTTTCACAGTTGTTTCAACTTTGTGTGAAACATTAAGAGTTGGGCATAAAATATCTGATTCGACTTAAGACCCACTCCATGAGATAGAACCCATATCTGACAATGCTTGGGTGACCAAAACTTGAGACCAGACAGCCCAAGGACATAGGATAACACTAAATGCTACTGTCTTAAAATAAATAAATAAAATATAAGTAGCAATGGAGTGTCTCCTAAAGCTACTCACAGATCAGTGCCTTGCCCAGCCACTGTCAGAGAAGCATCCTCCTGCAGTGGCTGGGAGAAAATTCACTGACCCATGGGTGAACGTTTTACAAAGAATGAGAGACCTAAGAAATATTCAGCTCTAAACTGATGTTTCCTTCAAATCCCTTCTATCAGGGCTCATGGAATCCCAAAGAAGAGGAAGCAGAGTGTCCTTGGATATATATTATGTTTTCATGGAGTTTCTGAATATGCCAATGAGTGGGTCTCTGCGTTTATATCTGTTTTCTGTGCCTTTCCTTGCCCCCTTTCCTTCTGTTTGTTTGCGTTGTCCTATTCTGATGCACTGGCTTTTGTTTCCTCTTATTTTGTTTCATCATTATCCTTTTTAGGTTCCTATTTGTTTTCTAGTGAGAGACAGAAAGAGGGTTGATCTGGATGGGAGGGGAAGGACTGGGAGGGGCATCTATAATCGGGATACAGTATGTGAGAATAAAGGCTATTTTCAAGAAAAGGGGAGATGTATGAAAAAAGTTTATCAACATGATTAACATTTTTTTTAAGTAAGGTTAAGTGAAATTGTACAGCTGACTAGGCTGGAACCTGTGCCAGAGTTCTGTAGAAGAAGAAGGTAACTGTAATTATTTGTCAAGTCTCCTGCATAAGGAACAAACACCAGAAAGGTGTGTGGGAAATGTCAGTGAAATTCAGCATCTGGTTTGAAATTTAAAAGAGAAATAGAATATCCCAAAGACATTTGGATTGCTGTAAGACTGAACCCATTGATTTACATATACATCACCAGTTTCTGTGTGTGTCTACAGATGGGGGCAGACAACTTAAAAAGATTAACAAGTATTTTTTTTCTTATGAAGACATAAAGTTGCCAATATTATAAGTACCTATAACCTAGAGGCCATCAAGAAGAAACCTATGAAAATATAAGGATCCAGGCTTGATGGGACAAAACAAAGGCAGAATAAGATGAAGTCCCAAGAATGAAAAGGCCATCCTAGCTCAGTCACAGAAAGAAGGAACCCAGTTGAAACAGAGGGGGTTCTCAGTAGAAACAGAAGCCTAGGACACTGTGTAGTCACGACCTCTACTCTCCCTCCAAGACACACAGGCAAGGGAGTTTCCCCAAACAGAAAAAAAGTTATCTTGCATATGGAATCTTGCCCTGAATCTTATAGTCATTCTAAAATAGGTTCCAGACTCACTCACTGGTCCTGGCCTCAATGGTTGGCAAGGCTGATTGTATGTCTGAGTCTTGCTAGGAGTAGAGAAGTAGGAGTGTCTGCCCACTTATGTGTTTCAGTTCCTGCTCGATGGCTCTTGCAGCCACTTTGTGACAGGCTGTCCTAGCTGAGACATTATCTTGACTTTATGGCTCCTCCCTGGGACCAGCGGAGCACTTAGGGAAATATCGGATAGGAGTTTGGGCTCTGGGAATGGTTACAGTAAAGCTAAGTGTCAGAGACGAAAAGGGTTAATTTGGGTGTTATGCGGTAGGTGTGCGAAGGAGGGCTTTGATCCATTATGCCTTAAGAAGTTATTGAACTCAGTTCAGATACTCAAATTGAAAGTTTCAAATTTGGGCTGACAGTTGCAGTTGCCCAGTGTGTACTGAACTCAGATTGTGATGGAGAGCTGAACAGAAGTTTCTGGTCTGAGGTCTCCCAAAACAGAGGGCCTTTGGATTAAACTACAGACAGGCTAAGGGTGTGTCCTTTGGCACAGACAATTTTTAACTCACAGTGAGGTGCGCGGGTGTGGAACCGAGGTCAAAACAGGCCTCTCAGGGCCCAGGAAGAGTTCCCAGAACTCTCAACTGAGTGAGGCCCCAAGGAGTCATATAAAGCTTCTAGAACGTTCAACAGAATGAGTCTCAAGATGAAACAGAGGGGTTTCCCGTGAGACCTCAGACCTAATCAGGTCAACTACGAGTTTGGTTCCATGAGGTACCTTGTCTTGACATTTTGGCTGTGGTGGATGAATGGTCTGGTCTAATACAGAAGGAAAGAGCTGAGGAGGTCAGACTGTATCAGTGAAATGGAATAAAATGAAAATGTGAGGGAGAAGATAAATGTTTATATATCTTCCATATATCACATATGAGAATAAGAAATGGTAGAAAGAAGTTCTTGAGATGATGGATGGGCATGAGAAGACTCTGGCCAGTTTGACTGGACTGAGCAAAGATGCCAGATAATCATAGTCATCAAAGCCAGAGCCATCATTGGCCTTCAGGGACTTGGGGCCACTGGGAAGGGCCCAAAGTTTAAACAAGGTGGATCCAGAGAGAGGATGGTGAGACAGATGGTCCCACCAAGCTCACTGGGGCCCAGAACTATGTTCATAGAAAATGATGACTAAGCCCCAGAGACAGAGAGCCCATCCACAGGACTTGTGCCACTTATGGAGGCAGAGGCCACAAAGACCAGCGGTCCTAGGGAGGGGGTCTGTTTAGCCTATACAGTGAGCTTGGCGGGTGTCTCTGCTCCTGAAAGAATGCATCCCAAGAGTAGAACCAGACAGTCAGGATGTCAAAGGGTCCCAGAAAGAAACTTTGGAGCCATGTGCCGGGGTTGTGGGCCAGATGTCAGTCTGAGTTTGGGCACCAAATGTTAGATTTCTAGGGCAGGAAGAGAGGAGACTGGTCTGACCTTGGGAGAAAGGTTGTTTGTTTCAAAACAGTGAAGGGCAGACAGTCTCCCACCGGAAAGGGATGCTTGAAAAAGAGGAAAGGGGAAGCCTGGAGTTTTCATAGGAAGTTTGTGGAATGAGAAGTTAAATGCAATGGCTGGGCCTATGCGTAAGCTTGTAGCTTCTTTCTCCTTGTATTATCTGCTCCATCAAGACCAGTTATCTTGGGAGACAGGCTACAACACTCTGATAATGGTTTGAGCAAGGCCAGCTATAACCTCATAAAAAATTCTATTTTTTACTATTCTTATTACCAAGACCCTCTCTCAAGAAGCCTATGAATTTCATTTGAACCAGCATCGGCTTCATTTGAACTGCTTGAGGTATTGTGTAAATTACATTTGTTTATTTTTAAACTGACTGTTAATGTGTGACTGAGTGAGTATTCATTATGAAGGCAGAGGATGACTGTGAAGTTGCTTCTCTTCCACCTGCACGAGCATTCTGGGAATGGAACTCAGGTCACTAGGTTTTATTCCAGAATTGGCTAACCCAGCTGAGTTCTCTCTCCGGCCCATATATTAGTGGCTTTTACATCACTGTGATCAAATACTTTACTGAAGCCACTTAACTAAGGAGCAGTTTATGGAATACAATCTATTACCATAGGGGAAGTTATGACAACTAAAATTGCATCTTTTACAGCAACAGGAATTTGAGACAGTGGCTTCCTCCCATCCTGGTGGAGCAAGAAACAGCCAACCACACCCAAAGCATGGTCATGCTGCCACCACCACAGAACATGCCCTGCCAGCCAGCAAACCATTGTGTCCCAAAGGCTCTGCAACCTCACAACCTCCCCATTCAGTGACATCAGCTAGAGTCAAGAGCAAAGACGGGTACAAACATAATAACTTATGGGGACATTTCAGATGCAAACTGTAAAGGATAAGCATGAGGTTTACAGTATTAATAGATATGGTAGTACCTGAAAAAAATCACAACACACTTCTTCCCTTGAACAGAGTACCTGAAATTCACGAAGTAACCCTTTCACATGGACATAGACATGAAAATTTATTAGAAATTACAGAAGTCTTATTGAATTGGAAGGGAATAAAAATATATTACCCATTCAGTGAGATACTGCCTAGCTGATTGAAAATATGTAACAATTCATGCAAACTCTGCCTATGTCCATAACTATTAGAGAATAAGCATTTCTGAACCAGTGGCATGGCTCTGCAAGTGGTGGTCCTTGCCCCTAAGCCTGGACTTTGTTAAGACTCACATAGTAAAAGAAGAGAAATTATTCTTTCTACTTTCCCTCTGACTTCTAAACATATTCTATAGCATATACATAATACTCTCTTTTTCTCACTCTCTCTCTCTCACACTCACAGAAAGACACACACTCAGAGAAAGAGAGAGAGAAAGAGAGAGAGAAGAAAAATTTATTTCTTCCCAAATTTATACCTAACATTTCAGGAGGATAAAATATGAGCAATTTTATTCTCAGCTAAAACCAAAGTATTTATTAATAGAATTCAACAGAGTTTACATATTTTGCTGTCTAATGTTGGGGTGTGACTTTTTAACTTAATCTTTCCAATTACTAAAAAATAGAGGAAAATGCATTAAGACAGTTCTGTATTTTTGATACTATCAAAAAGAACTTTGAGAAGGGAAAGATAGCTCTGTGAATAAAAGGTTTACCATGAAGCATGAGGACCTGACTTTCAAAATTCAGCACCCACATAAAAAGCTGGGTGAAATGTTGGCAACCCCAGTGCTAAAAGCCAGGGGCAGGAGGATTCTGGGTGCTTGCTGGCTGTCCACTCTAGCTGAAAAAGAATGAGCTCCAAGTTCTCAAAAATAAAACGCAACGTGGAACATGTTAGAGAAAGACACCTGATGTCAACCTTTGACCTCCTATGCACACACTGGGCAAGGGCACTCTTAGATACATAGGCATTCCCATTCATTGTCTACACAAACAAACACTCCAAGAAAGTAAAGAAGTACATAACCTTTAAGGAAGTCTCTGCCACAATAGTAGCTTTTCTGTGATGGTACATGCATAGATGCACAGGACAAACTGCTAAAAGAAAATGAAATTATATTGGATTGTATACTTTCTATCAAGGAATATATTTTTCTCTTTATCTCTAATGCACACATGTAGTTATAATTAGGGACTAAGTTATTATCTTTCTTTCTGGTTTTGATTCGAAGCTCCTTCCTCTAGAAAGGACGAAAATGGCTCTTCTAAAATACACTGGAAGAGAGTCTCCCTCAACACTGCTTTTGAAGGCTCATTTTGCCAATGATTACTATTTATGTACACAAAACAAAGACTGTCTTATCCATAAAGAAGTGTCAGGAAAGTACCCATTTGCTGTTAGTGAAACAGAAGCTATAAAACAATTATCTGGGCACTCAACAAATTGCATTCTGAAGTTATAGAATTCCTTATTATAAACATTAGGCAAAAGAAGTGTAAGAACTAAGCAAAACGTTATTTACATGTTAAAATCGCATCCATGTGAACCCTGCTTCCCAGTTTCTGGCAAACTGTAGTAAAAGCCAAATACCTGATGGTACGACCTTAAAAGTAAGGCTATGTGTTGTGGGGAGAGGACAGAAAGGATGACAAGTGAACACGAAGCTGCTGCCAATGTGAAGGCAAGAATAAGTGTTGACAGATGTCTGAAAAGCTCCACTACAGGCACAAAAGTGGGATGTGCTAAGGTGTAATTTGTGGAGCTAGAGGATGACATTACTACCACTAGTAACCTAAAGCACTCTGTGAAGGAAAAGATGCTACCAAGTGCCAAACTTGGCTGCTGGACAATGAGGTTCATTCATTCACTTATGTTACCGTGAAAGAGTTTCCCGTGGAATTTTCATTCACAATTTGTTTTAATTTATCCCGAGTCCACTCCACTTCCCCATATATCTTGTCCTTCCCTAGATCTTCCAGAGAGATGTCCTGCAGTCTCTAGAATGCCTTCTTTCCATTTTCATATGACATATGCTCCATTAGCTTACCCGCCCTTCTACCTCGTGGATGCCCTCCCAGGTTTCCCTCTGCTACCCACACTTGCTTCCACATTGATACACACAGGTAACAATCCTATATAGAAACTATCAAAATATTTAGATTTTTGGATTGCAAAAATCTTATGAAAATTCTCGTTCTGAATCTAGACAGTGGGAGGCATCATTTTCTTTGAGCCTGGAAGTACTGCTCCTCTAATTGAGAAGTCTTGCTACAAAGATGTAAAGTGTTAGGTGAGTTTTATAGTGTTTTATAAAAGAAGCAAAGAATCTTTTTTTTTTCCCCTGAGAGAGCTTTGCAAATTTTTTTTGAGAAGGAAATGGGATTGTGGAGAATCACAGTGAAGAAATTTGATCTTACACATACAACAGTGTTACTGTGGACACTCTCTGTCAGGGAGAAGTGAAGAATCTTTTTTCAGTTGGTAAGAATGTAGCTGGAGTTTGATACTCTGTTTCTTCCACACTTCTCCACCCTTTCTCAGCCCTTTCAACCCTCTAACACTATGTAGGACATAAATACATATAAAGATAGAAAGGAAAGAGGGCAATATTTTCATTAGATTTCTTCCTGATGATTAGGGGCATTGACTTCCTTGGGGAAAGTTTAATTTTTGCCATCAGGATAACTAATTTCTTCTTCTTTGTGCACAAGGACTTAACAAACTACAACCAACAACAGCCAGTGGCACCCAACCAACAACCAACAACCAACAACCAACAACCAACAACCAACAACCAACAACTCACCCCACCTCTGAAGCCCTAGCATTTATAAACCCTCTGAAAAGTCCCCAGAATTCCCAAATTCACACAATCGCAGAAACTATCTGCAGCTGACAAAATCACGCCTCCGCTAGAGAACCAGGCAAATCATAGTCAGCTGCTACAGACAGTCCAAAGCAGCCCCATATCCCACGCCTGGGATTACAATGAAGCATTTCCTATAATAATTTTGTGGTTTTCCAAGAAACCAAAACTCATTACAGGCGAACTTTCTTGGTGGTTGACCTATCTAATCCTCTTAAACAAGAAGTCTTAGTTTAAAAGCTTTCTTTTTATCTGTTATCTTGCCTGTGATGATTTTTATCACAATAATAGAAAGGTAACTAAAGATGGCCCTGGAAGTGTCTTTGTAAACGTTATAATAATCTCTTCATGATTCCCCAGGGAAACAGTTTAAGTGGAGTTCCTAACTTTGAGTCTATAGCGAGAAGAAACAATGTCACAAAAATTAAATTCCTCAGAGCTAGAGAGTTAGCTCAGCTCAGTTGTTAGCAGTGCTTGCTGCTCTTCCAGAGAACCTAAGTTTGGTTCCTGGCACCCACAGCTAAGCTCAGAACCTCCTATAACTCCAGGTCCAGGGGACCCTGTGCCCTCTTCTGGCTTCCACAGTCTCTTCACTCACACCAACATGCCAATACACGTACACACATACCTAAAAATAGCAAGAAATTAATTCCCATTTATCACATAGCCTACTGTGATTCAAAGGGACATTTCATTTTTTTGTCTCTGTTGTACTACAAGGGCATATGAGGGAAGGTAAGTTCTGGGTCTACTCCTGGGGGCTCAGCAGAACCTGGGAAGAGCAGTGTCCTTGATGATCTACTCATGAGGGTAAATGTAAATATGAAGAGAAAAATTACTATGAGTATCTTTTGGTAATTGTCTTAGCTATTTTTTCAATTGTGATTAAAACATCACAGCCAAGCTAACATATAAAAGGAAAGCTTTTAAACTATGGCATATTGTTTAAGAGGATTAGAGTCTATGACCATTATGGTGGGGAGCATGGCAGCAGGCAGGAAGGCATGGGACTGGGACAGTTGAGATCATACAATTTGATCTTAAAGCAGGAGATGGAGAGAGCTACCTGTGATTGAGAAGGCCTTTTGAAACCTTGAAGCCTGTCCCCACTGACACACCTCCTCCAACAAAACCACCCATTTTAATCCTTCCAAAACAATTCTACCAAATGAGAAACAAGTTTTCAAACATGTGAATCTATGGGAAGCATTCTAATTCAACTCACCACAATAATAAAATTATTTCTAGTAAGAGGTTTTTCTTATCCTGTGTATGCCTTGTAAATCAAATTGCTCTTACATTTTCTCCCTGTGTGTGTTTTAGTCATGTGTGTGAGTACACTGAGTGGGTGTGTGTACATGAATAAGGGTGCCACTAGATGCCAAAACAGGGCAACATATCTGGAGCTGGAGTTATAGGTTGTTGCCAGTCACCCCATGTGAGTGCTGGGAACCCAACCTAATCTTCCACAAGAGAAGTGCTCTAAAGTGGTGAGCCATTTCTTTGTTTGAGTTTTAGGCATCTCCTCCTGAGAAATTTTCAGTTTCTTATATTATTTGTTCTTCCCACGTTGATGGGGAAGGGAAGGGACATAGAAACAGATGCAGAGACAGCAAGAATCTTTTTCTTAAGATATGCTAAAATATTTTGTGCAGACACAAGTTCATTTTTGATTTCCAGATTTCCCTACTGTGGTTTTAGCATCTTTGTGTTTTTCTCATGTTTCACTTTCCCATGTACTGTCCAGTCATCCTACACTGAGTTGCTTGTCTATAACACACACTTTGTCCTGTGCACTCATGTAGTTTGCTAGGGATATTGGTTCTAATTCCATGCCTGCCTCTCCCATTTCTGCCTGTCATAACCATCTGAAACTTACACCAACCACTCACGGTCTAATAGGAGCATTATTTACTTTGTGCAATGAAATGCTTTAATTAGATTCTGAAGACCTTTAACACTTGGAACAAGTCTTGGCACTGTTTCACTTGGTTTTGTTTTAGAGTTATTGGTAACTGAATTTTACTGAGAAAATTGGATGGATGCTAACATTATATAGTCTCTGGAAAGAATGAAAAAGTAATGGCAAGAAAAACTGAAGATGAGAGAGTGTGAAGCCATGAGAAAGCATCTGAGATTGGAAGGCAGGAGCAGGGATGAGTAGATCCAGAGTTCAGAAGATAGAGGTTTGGAATGTCAGATAGAGAGCGGCTGCCACCAACATTTCTAAATGGAGGTGGAGTTGAACAGTCACATGACACATGAGTTGTCTTTTTGTAAGAGAACCCCAAGAAGGTAATTATAAGCAGAAAAGTGATCACCACACAACTTCTTATCCCTAAGGAGAATAGAAGAACAAGACAGAGCATGTGGGTTGAAATCAAGGGACAATTGATAATTTTCTATATTTTGGCAGAAAGACCTCAAAACAATGATAAAAGTGCTCTAGTTCATATAAGCAAACCTGACTCTGATTTTTAAAATTAATTTAATTACCTTTTTAAAAATGTATTTTAAAATCTTTTTTTACAGTCCAGACTTTATCCCGCTCCTAGTCCACCCTCTGAGTGTTCCACATCCCACACCTCCTCTGCCCCCCACTGCCTCCAAAAGGATGTCTCCACCTCCACCCCACCAGACCTCTTCACTCCCTGGGGCCTCAAGTCTCTTGAGGGATAGGTGCATCTTCTCTGACTGAGTCCAGACCCAACACTCCTCTGCTGTATATGTGTTGGGGGGCTCATGTCAGCTGGTGTATGCTGCCTGGTTGGTGGCTAAGTGTCTGAGAGATCTCCAGGTCCAGGTTAGTTGAGACTGCTGGTCTTCCTATAGGATTGCCCTCCCCCTCAGCTTCTTCCAGCTTTTCCTTCATTCAACCACAGGGGTCAGCAGCTTCTGTCCATTGGTTGGGCGTAAATACCAGCATCTGACTTTTTCAGCTGCTTGTTGGATCTTTCAGAGGGCAGTCATGATAGGTCCCTTTGTATGAGCGCTCCATAGCCTCAGTAATAGTGTCAGGCCTTCAGGCCTCCACTTATCTGGATCCTAATTTGTGCCTTTCACTGGACTTCCTTTAATTACCTTTTTTTGCTAGAGAATTTCATATACAATTTCTATTCTATCTCTCTCTCTTCCCCAACTTCTGTTATTCACTCAACTTCTCTCAAATTCATGTCTAAGAGGAAATATACATATTTGTTTAAATCTGACTTCTCAGGTTCTCAGAATTGGGTAACTTATCAGGAAAAGAATAATTCCCTGGAGAATGATTTCCCCTTCCCTCAACAGTCATTAAGTGGTTGCATATAGTGGGACCTTATGAGATTTCTCCCATACACATCAACATGTTCATTGTTGTCATTGTACAAGTCTTGTTTAGGTAATCATATTGTTGATATTACATAGGTGTACTTGGCTGGCATATCTAGAAGACACTACTTCATAACAGATTCCACGGGCTTCTGTCTCTGGCAATCTTTCCCTTCCTTTCTTCCAAGTGTTCCCTGAGCCTAAGATATGAGTTGTAATGCAGACATAGTAGTTTTGATCCTTAACAAGCAGGCATGCATGCACGTGTATGCACACACATGCACACATGCGAACATGTGCGCGTGCGCACACGTGCACACACACACACACACACACACACATACACACACACACAAACTCTGATGATGTTGAGATAGACATGACAGGCTCAGGCTCACTTGAACTCCACCAGAACAAAGAAGAAGCGGAGGGTGGAATTATGCCTGAAGCTCTAAGACACCCTTCTTCCTCCAGTACTAATCTGAGACCAGAAATAACTCTGTCTATTCATGTAGGTGTTGGGATAATTGAGCTGAGGATTGAGTGTGGTACACACCCAAGCTGAGAAATTTCTGATGACAGATTATATAGGGGTCAGGCCATGAAACCTGATCCCTATTTACTCATGTTCTGAATTTATGGAGAATAGACACCCACTTCATTTACTTCATTATGAGAAACCTAAATCAGAACTTCTCCTGGAGAAAGTTGTAAAATATTAGATGTGGTTCTGGTAAATTTGGCAGAATGGGTCACTCAGTCTCTGATCATAGTGCCAGTTGTTTACAATATTAAAAATTAAGGCTGATCACACTGTAATCTAGCAGGATCCTATGGATTAAGCAAGGTGATTAATATATTCAACAACACTTAAAGAATTTAGTAATGTATAAGCTCTCTCTATCAACTAATGAGCAATGCAATGACTTTTTGTCATTGATTTTAATCATCACTGTCACCATCATCATTGACTTTAAATAAAGCCCACTGAGTATGGAAGTGAAGTCTTTTATTCTGTATTCCATAGACTACAAGAAATATAGCTGTCAATTATCTATAATCAATCTGTATTTCAAGGAAAATTAAAAATGCAGTCTGCTTGTTCTGTTGACATGAAGCAAAATTCATGGGATGTGATTTTTCCAATTCTTTGTTTTTGCTTTTAATAAATACCTGTCTATAATTGTAAAGGCACAGCCGTTCCCTTTGGCATTGAATTCTTTTTAATTAAAATAGAAAAAAGTAACATTTAAAGGTCATGTGAGTGTACCATTAACAAGTATAGTTTCAAAAAAGGCCAGTCTCAATATATCATCAGTAACTATGTGTATTAGACTTTCAGTTTTAAGATTTAACTGAAAATTTGGCATATTCCAAGGCTGCTTCATCTTATAAGGTTAATGTGTGTGGCTAGTCACTTTAACACAATAGAAAACCCAGAAGTATATCAATATTATTGCAGAAAGATGGCATATCTGTATCATAAACATTAAAAAATGAACTTTGGTAGGCTAGTGAGGTGGCTCAGTGGATGAGAGCTCTTGCTATACTTACAGAGGATCTGAATTCAGTTCCCAAGACCCATGTCAGGATGGCTCACAACAGACTGTAACTCCAACTCCTGAGGATGTGGGCACCCTCTTTTGTCTTACACATGTACTACACACATGTGCACAGACCCACACATAGACACACATTCATATCCATAATTAAAAATAACTTTTAAATAAATGAATCTTTCACCCATGGACTAGAATAATGTTAATCAGGCCCTGTAATTTCACCAAATCTTTAGATGACTCCTCACTTATAAGGAAATTTCTAAGTTATAAAATTTGTATCTATCTGAAGAATGTTCCCAGAGACCTTTAAACTATGCATACACCATAAGCTAGAAAAAAAACCTGCATATTATAAAATACAAGCAATTAGATTAAAAATATTGAATAAGAATGTGTCCATATGAATAATCCCATTTAATTTTGTACTTCAACATAAACTATGTCAACATATGTTACTGCTGTCCTTGTCCTTACTTATCAGGAGCACATTTGGGAGAATCCACACTACCACCACTTTTATAGGAAATTTTCATCAAAAAGTAACATTCAAAATGTACATTTTATAATTTTTTTAAATTTTGATTTTTTTTTTGGATTTTTGTACATGTACTTAATGAGTTTTAGTCATTTCAGCAACACTTTTTGAGTCATCTTCAAGGTCTTGTCAAAGCATGGGACATAACTGTGTCTCCTTGAATCTTTTTTCTTTTAAATTTATTTTTATTGGATATTTTATTTACATTTCAGATGCCATCCCCTTTTCACATTTCCCCTCCCTAGAAAACCCATATTTCATGCCCCCCTCTCCTTTTTGCTTTTATACAATTTTTTTAAAATTTTAACCAAAGGCTTTTTAAGTTTGGTAATGCTCAATATCAATCAGAAGTGTAACCCAATATCCAACCTAGATATATCAAACTATCTTTGACTGGCAGAGACATGTGAACATCTGCCTCCATGTCCCCCTTCTCTCTTTCTCTCTCATCACCTAGCTCCTCCTCTCCTTCTCCTCCTCCTCTCCTTACTCCTCCTCTTCCTCTTCGTACTCCTCCCACCTTAGCTCCTCCTACATATCACCCTTCCTGTTAAAATAAAACTTTTCTCTTAAAATACAATTAGAGCATAACAATACCAATTTATGTCAGTAAGGTGCAAGATAGACCTAATACCCAGTCCATCATTTTGTTGACTAAACAGAACCTCTGTCATCTCTCCTAACTAAAAGACTTGGTTCTGAACCTGGCTTTTTTCTTGGCTTTAGAATGAATGTCAGCTGAAAACCATCCTCTCAAAACTTTTCTCTCAAGTAAATAGCCAGGATTGGCTGTGAGACTATAAGTTTTCAACCTCGTCAGAAATCCAGAATGACTGAGTTAACTGAAATTATGGGAAGCACAAAGCATAGCTTCTAAAACTTAGCCAATTTATAGAGACTGATGAACACTTGGACAGTCCCTATACTACAAAATGTTGAATTTTTGACTGTTAGTAAACAATTGGTTTGGTGTAGTGGGAGATCTTTAAATCTCCAACCCAAATATGACCAATCAATGAAAACACAACTCAGTAATTATGAATATATTCTGTAAGCCTAGATTGGGCAGATACCCCTACACTACTCTGTTCCCCAGCTATGAGACCCTTATAACTTGAGGATTTTCCAGACCCTGCATCTGTCCTTCTACCTCCTGCTTCCCAATTGTCCTCTCCTTCATCGTCTTCCTACTCCATTGTCTTCCTCCAGTCCTCCCTCTGCTCTCTTCCACCAACTTTATTTCGCCACCTCCCCTTCTTCTGCCCAATCACTGGCTCCAGCCTTTATTCTACAAATTAAGATGGGCAGAAAGTTCACTAGAATTCACCTGTGTGAATTCACTCACACCTCCTCTACAGTCCTTCACAGGAAAGGGGAATTAGTGATTGGGATTATGGTAATAAAATTGAAGATGAATGCTATATCACAGTTTATAATTATTAGTTACTTTTTAATATTAATATACAAATCATTGTGGGGTTACATGCATATTGAGTTCACTGTCTGCAAAGACCAAACAAGTGTGTTAGGTCCACTTGAGCTGGAGTTACAAGTGGTTGCGAAACACCATGCGGAGGGTGAGAACTGAACTCATGTCCTTCACAAGAAGAACAAGCACTTTGTCTATGGAGCCATCTCTCCAGCTTAGCAGCTAAGATTTTAATGCTTATGTGTACCAGATATTATCTTGAAAGTTTTTCGTGCACTACAATGTTTTTAAAAATGTAGTCACTGCAAAAATAAATAAGAATGCACAAAACTTTCACAGATCAAATGCGATATAAACAAGAGGTATAAATGCATCCTGGTTTGAAGGGATTGTTCTATTAAAATAGACTAAAATATTAATAGAGACTCATTTGGTGAGCAATAGTGTTATTAGATTATACATCAAATATTCATGGGATTGCTATATACCACACACTTGTATTGCCTGCTTTGGAGAAGTATATGAATGCCAACATCTTCCCACAGTGTAAATTATATAAAAATTTACATTCACAATACATAAAGTTTTGATGCATATTTGCATATATTGACAAGAGTAATTAAATGACATTAGATTGGGAAGATTTTAGAGGTTAGGTTAGGGTTTTGTAGTGTGTATTGTTTCTCTCTCTCTCTCTCTCTCTCTCTTGAGTTCACTGTAGTGACAATTAGCACAGCCAGAAGAATATGTTATGGTTAGGCTAGTATTGACAAGGGTTAGAATCTAGAATCATCTGGGAGATGATCCTTTTAAAATGCCAGGAGCGGGAAATGGAGAGTATTTTAATTGCAATCCGAAGACCTTCACACTGTGGGTGGTGGACCTTACCTGGCTGAAGTGTATGGTGATAAAAGGTCGTGGGCAGCAGCTTAAATTTATGCTTTCTGTTTCCTGATTATAAATGTCATGTGACCAGCCACACCAAGTTCAGACTTCTCTGCCTTGATGGACTGCACCTTGCAATGTCCCTTAAGTGGCTTTTGTCAGAGTATCATAGCAATGGGAAAAGAAACAAAGACAATAAAGCCATATGGGTTACTTGGAAAAGGCGATTTAGGGAAACAACTTTGCATATTTAATATGGACTTTCCCCTGTTTTCACTAATGAGCTAGTTTATATTTTTGCCCTATTTACTGTATTCTATACAGCCCAACATTCAGTACTAAACATATAAAACTAGGAATACTGTTTTTCCTAATTCTATGGCTAATTATTGTGAAGAATGTATTCTTTTCAACTGACATAAAACCATTCAAATTCAATTTTTGAGCTTTGCTGTGTGAGTCAAGTTATGTTTCTGTGGTGTTCCTGTCTGGTTTTAGACACATCACTCTGAAGTAACTCCTAAGAACAAAACATTCTCCAGCTACTATATTGTCTTCAAAAATATAGTTCCATAGTATTATTGAATAATTAGCCCATATTTAATTGTTCTTCATTGCTACTAGTCCTTGGCTAGTCTTATCCAACCTTTGAAAACATTTTTATTTAATTTTTATATTTAACATTAATATCCTGCTCTGAGACAGAAGATGTAACCATCACATACATGTTTATCCGGCCACAAATCATCTTTTCCATAATTGCTGAGAAAAGTGTTTCTATCTGTTTTGCTCTTTCTTTATGAATAGTTTTGCAATTTCAGGGTTTTCTGTTTATATTGAAACCACGTCTAATTCTATTACCTGTGTTTGGACATGGAAATTTATTTCACAAAGCTTAAAATCAATAATCCTCACAGCTTCAGACTACTAGCTTTGCTTCTGATGACCACTATTTGGATATCTTGTTTGAATGTGAAACCAGTGATTTCTCATCCTTCTTTGGAATTTACTGAATACCTAAAAAGTGCTTGCTCATATATCTCATTGTGTTTGTGAAAGGAGGACATTCAGCAGGTTTGTTTATTTGTTTTTCTTTTTTTTTTTTTTTTGTTTTTTGATTTTTTGAAACAGGGTTTCTCTCTATTTTCCTGACTGTCCAGTTCTGTACTCTGTAGACTAAATTGGCCTCAAACTCAGAGATCCAGACCACATGACAAGAGCAGTTTGTTTGTTTGTTTGTTTGTTTAACTCTTTACCACAGTTTAGCATGTTTGTGTAGAATTTTTTGTTTCAGTTGTATAACCAATAAGGAATGAAATACAGTTTTGGTGAAGCTATTTTTACATGAAAAGAGAACTTTGCAGATAAAGATAATTTATTTAACAGCAAAAGTAGCAAATCCACAAATGCTCTGAATGTTAATGACATAGAATTTATAGAAAGCACAGGGTTTAACTCTTTAATGATTTGAATATTACTTATATTAGGAAATTACAGCATGTGGGATTTCATGTTGAAGGGCCTGCCTTATAGAAGTATTCTCAGCTGTTCATTAGCAATTCATTCTAATTCTTGTGACTTTTACTTCATTAAAATTATATCCACCTAGATTTAATACCCAATGCCAGTTTAAGAGAAGAAAGAAAGAAGAAAAAAATAATGACAGCTGAAGATTTACTAGTGACAGAACTCATTTTCAAACCATCTTGGCGCTTTCCTTCCCCCTCTCTCCTTTCCATTCCTTTCTCTCTTCTCTCCCATTTCTTTCTCTTCTTTTCTCAGTCTTTCACTTTTCTTTTGATGCCTTGAACGCCTGATCTTCATGCCTCAGCTTGATAGTACTAGGATTATAGGTATACCTGTGGTCCCTGAGCAGTGCAACACAAAAGCCACTGTCCCACAAAAGCCATCAAAGAAGCAGCTGGCCCCTCCTTCCCACCTCAGCCTATGGCTGCCGCAGTAAAATGTCCCACAGTAATGGTCCAAAATGTCAGCTCCTGTCAAAATGGTGGCACATCTCCTTAGCTTGCTGCCCTCACAGGAGCTACAGGAGCTGTCCAAGGTGACACGCCACATCCTTTCCTGCCTCACACGGAGCTGGCCCTCAAGAGCTGTCCACAGTGGAGGCCTTTCCAGCTTCAGCCTACTGCCAATATGAGAAGATGTCCATGGTGGCAACACTCTCTTTCCTGCCTCAACCTACAGCTTTCTTGAAACACCATCTCAGGAGCTGCCCCACAGGAGCTGTCCCACAGGAGCTGTCCACATTAGCAGCACCTCCTCTCCAGCCTCACCCCTCACCCCCACCCCCAGCAGACACACAGAGATAGTGCTTCAGCAAAAGCTTGCTCCAGCCAGGAAGGAATTACCATCCTAACCCATGGGCCAAATGCGGTGAAAAGGGAGTGGAAAAAAAAAAAAAAACCACTCCACCAATCCATAAGCTGTAAAACCCACCAATCCCTGACTATTCTACAAAACCCACTAACCCCTGAGCAGGAAACCCACCAATCCTTGAACAGGAAAACCAATCCTTGAATGTCCCACAAATCCCTGAGCAGGAAACACACAGGAACAGGAGAATCCACCAATCCCTGTGGTCCCTCAAGCTCAGGACTTGAAACCCTAGGAATCCTCACTCTGGAAATCTCTGTCCTTAGAAGCTATACTTCCTCAGATATCCTACAGAAGCATTGCATCTTTGTCCAATTCTCTGCTTTCTGCTCCCAGGAACAGAGGGCAGCCATCCCTGGATCTGTCCCTCCATATCCTGGGTGCTCCAATAAATTTCTATCATGAGTAAATTTCTATCATGAGATTTTTCTGCCCAGTGTGACTCTTGTCAGAAGAAGAAAAGAAGCAATGAAGAGAAGAAGAGAAGAAACAAAGACAAGGAGCAAGGCTGAAGCTCCTCAGCTCAGCTGAGGATACTCTCTCGTCGGAGCTGCAATGCGTCTGCTCAGGAGGTGTCCTTTCAGAGCTATGTGGTCCCATGTCTCAGGATGCGCTTCCACTAGTACACTGTCCCACCCCAGAGCTGTGTGGTTCCTGAGTTCCCCTGTCTAGGGATCTTCTTCCATTGGGATACCTTCTTCCCTCAGAACTGTATAGTTCCTGATATGTATGGTCCCAGGATACCCTTACATCATAGCAGAAACACTTAGAATACCTCACACAGTTCATTTTAAAATTTCATTGTAAGCACTTTCTCCTATGAATACTGTTGTCATTTGGACATCTTATGTCCCTGACAGGTTCCCTTATGGGGAGTTCACTCTGCAGGGGATGGTGCTGAACTGGTGGAACCCTTCAGATGTAGGGCTTAAAGGAAGATAATAACAGGTCATGGGAGCTGCACCATGTTGAATGGACTGTTGCTGTACTTCAGGAACAGGTCATCTCTAGAGTAGATTTGTTTCCATTGGAACAAAATACTATATAATGTGCCAGGTACTCTCTTGGTTCTCTCTCTCTCTCTCTCTCTCTCTCTCTCTCTCTCTCTCTCTCTCTCTCTCTCTCTCTCTTTCTCTTCCTTGCCTCACTCAAGTGAATTTTGCCTGTGGACTTTCCCTTGACTCTTCTTCTGTGTGAATACTCAAGCAGGTTTCTAACCAGCTTGCCAGAACTACAATAGCCCCACTCCTACCCCCATGCACCCGATTTATGAAGTAAATAAATTAGTTTATTTTATGAAGAAATTAGTCTCAAGTATTCTGTTATAGAAAGACACAATGAACACACAGAATTTAAAATATCTCTAAGCTTATTATGTTCTGTTGAGGATTTGGCAAATATTTTAAAATTCCTTTTGCCTTTAATTTCTCTGTTTTTACATGACCATGTGAAGGAAATAAAAGCTATATTATAAATGAAATAAAATGCAGCATGCATGAGAGGGACACATGATGAACACATGATTTCTAGAACACTGAATGTGTAAAGAGACAACTTCCTTACAACTCTGAAGAACCATTCAACAAATGACACTACAATATGCATATAAAATATTTGCCTATAGCACTAGACAAGGTAAATATAAAATTTTAAAAAGTGGGAGGCTAAATTAAACATCCCATGGACTAATCTAAGAAAATGTCAGAGAGATAAACACAAACAAGAGGAAAGAGAGAGAAGTGAAAGCCACCCAAGTGCTTTGGTCACTGTGGTTCTGCTCTTGCCAAGCCCCTCTATAATTTACAGATCAACCACCCTTGTCCTCCTGTCTTCTCAGGAAGGAGAGATGGATAAAGCCTGGTGCACTACCATCAGTCATGAACATGGTACTGTGTTTACTTAAGCTCAGAGGGTAAGAACACGGTCAGAGAATATTCTACCTCATAGCCTCTCCTGCAACTCTAAAATGGTTTTCTAAAAAATAGAACTTCTGGGACGAGAGAGAGATGGCTTAGAGCAGTGTTTCTCAGCCTTTGTAATGCTGTAGCCCTTTAATGCAATTTCTCATGTTGTGGTGGGCCCCAACCATAAAATTATTTTGTCTGCTACCTCAACTGCAATTTTGCTATTGTTATGAATCATAATGTGCAATATCTGTGTTTTCTAATACTTAGGCAACCCCCTACAAAAGGGTCACTTGATCCCCAAAGGGCTCCCGACACACTGATTGAGAAATGCTGGCTTAGATGTAAATGTTGTTTTTATTTCTTCAGATGAAACGATGAGATGAGAGACATAACCAGCTGAGCTCATGAGTGTTTCTTTCTTTGTTCCATCTATTCCTCGGCCTAGGCCTGGAAGCTTCTAGCTTCTGTACAATCTAATCTTCCACAAATCTGAATCTTGAAGGCTTCAGCTTCCAGCCTTCATCAGCTAACCTAGGCCTAGAATGTTTGAGCCTCTGAGACTTTACTGCTGAATAAACTCACCCTTTCTAGTTCTTTCTGAACTTTCACTGGCTGTTCTTACCCAAACTCCTCTCTAAGCTGATTGATTCAAACCAGCTTCCCTTGGCTTCTGATTGAATTGCTCTTCTTAGTTTCATACAAGCTTTGGTAATATGTTCTAATATGTTTGATCCTTCTCCTTATCTTATTCATTCTTTCTTCAAATGTGTCTAGTTTGTTCTGTCTGCCACCTGTCTCTGTAAGGCTGTTCCAGTAAAACTGCCACACACACTATTGCCACCTTTTCTCCCTGTGCTGGTCTTAAATAGCCTCTCTTTTTTGTTCTGTTCTCATGAAAGTTGGGCATAATCTATTTCTGACTCATTCTGTCAAATCTTTCTCCGATTCTTCACTTTGCCCCTCAATTAGATGTCACTATCAAACATGCCTGCTTCCTCCTACAAATTAATCTTTCCTCAATGTTAGGGATTGAAGGTGTATACTAAGGATGTGCCTGTAATCCAGAGCATGTTGGCATTCCAGCTGGATCACATAGTCCTAGAAGATTTTTGGATGTGATCCTCTTGCCAGAGTATCCATGTTGCTGGATTAAAATTCCTCTATACTTAGAATCACTGTGCATAATGCTTTTGCAGAGAAATCTGAGTAGGTTTCCAGCACTAATATAAGCTGGCTCACAACTGCTTGTAACTCAAACCTCAGAAGATCTGACACCCTATTCTAGCCTCTCTGGACAAACGCGCGCACGTGCACACACACACACACACAAACACAAACACACACACAAATGGTTTTTAAGAACCAAATAAGGAAACTTCCAAACAGTCATTACAATCTTTTTTGCACTTTTGAAGAAAGCAGGTTGAAACTAGAGGAGCTTTCTAACTTTTTACATTTAAGATAGAAAGTTCTGTATTGTCACAAAGACATAAACATGTAAGCATATGGGAAATGTTATAAATGTGTTTCAAATATTTTTTCAGAGCTTTTAAATAATATATAATTAGGTCAAGCTATTCACATTTACATTTCATTTAAAGAAGTAAACCATAGATATTCAAATTACAACCTTCTCTTGACTCAATATATGACCAGATTCCTTTTGGAAATGAACTCATTAGCTAACAAGGATATTAACTAGCAAGGACGCTATTTCTATAGAATCATTTTTGAATGATTAATTTGAAATCCTGTATAGTATGCTATATAACTAATGTGAATTATGTGTAGAAAATTTAAAAAGAATCTACACATGACTATTAATGAATATTTAGCATTATATATATATAGTAAAATACATTTCCCAATTCTTCCTACATATGATCTTAATCAAAAACTGCTCAGACTTTTGAATTCTCCTGAGGTAACTTGGAGGTTTGCTAGCTAAACCTTGCCTCCCTCCTTTTAATTACTTCATCATGATTTAAAATAATGAATTTTAAGGTTGATTCAATTGCTATAAAACTCATGTTTATCTAAAACCAAAGGCCAACATCAAACCAACAGTTTTTTGGTATTTGTCTTGAAACTATCTTGAGAAAACAGTGAGTGAATCTTTTAAGTCCATGTCAATAGACAGTGATGGTTGACCCATGGACCAGTGACCATTCCTTTTAGCAAGATCTGGAGGCAATGGCTTCAATAATTAAAAAACAAATGGCTTTAAACCATTTTCAGAATGAGTCATCTAAATCTGTATCACTGTTACACACTCAGTGACACTCATCTGTGTTCTTACTGAAAAACTCTGAGATGCTCTGGAGTTTTGCTGTACATTAGAGGAACCCAGGAAGAACAGTCAAGGTCAAAATTGTGTGGATATTTGTTCAGAATGTGAGTGATATGGTAGTTGTACTTTGAGGCTGAAATATTCATGTGATGCATGGAGGAAAATACACAGGAGGGCCAAATTCAGCCTCAAGCAATCAATTAATGCTTTGCAAGGTAAGCTCTGCCTCTGCAGAGATGGTCATTTCTCTTCTTCCTGTTGTATATATAAATATGCATGTAGACTAAGATGGCTTTTCCAACAATATTTGTGTGTGTGCCCGCGTGCACACACGCACGTGTTTGTGTATGTATATGTGTGTGTAGGCTAAAATATTTCCTATAGTATGTCCTTCTTCATTTTCTTGTTTAATTTTAGTTCTGTTTTTGAGACAGGCTTGTGTCAAATTTCTTATGTAGCTGAGAGTAACCTTGAACTCCTGATCCTCCTGACTTCACCTTCATGAGAGCTGAAATTATAGGTATGCATCATCATACTTGGTTTATGTGGTACTGGAGATTGAACCTCTCTCTCTCTCTCTCTCTCTCTCTCTCTCTCTCTCTCTCTCTCTCTCTGTCTGTCTCTCTCTCTGTGTGTGTGTGTGTGAAATGAACACCCCAGCCCACATGTGTCCATTTTTAATATATTCTGTTATAATTATAAAATTAAAAGCTGGAAATAAAACTTATCAAAGAAACAAAAGAATGAGATTATGTACTGTTTATCATTATGAGAATGCCATGACTCTAACATTTACATCATAATTTAGGCAGGTAGAATACTCTAAGTCATTATAAATCATAGCACCAACAATAAGGATCAATGGTGACAGGGCTGGAGCTGTCTCAGTGGGTCAAAAGCTTTGCCACACAACTGAATTATTCTAACACCCACATAAAGAGCCAAACACAACAATGTGCATGGCTGGCCAGTCTAGATTAGTTACTGTGCTCCCAATTCAACGAGAGACCCTTTCTCCAAAGAATAAGGTAACACAGGGCTATAGGAATTAATCAGTGTTTGTATTGTGCTTGCTGCATAATTATGAGGACCAAAGTTCAGGCCTCAACACACACACACACATAGTAAGCTGGGCATCTTGAAAATATAACTCTCTCTCTCTCTCTCTCTCTCTCTCTCTCTCTCTCTCTCTCTCTCTCTCACACACACACACACACACACACACACACACACCATCATGAACATGTAATAGGAAATCCACCCATTCTATTGTTATGGTCCCTGAGCTAAGTGGGATTTTCCTTGTTTTGCTTATGGGTTCTGTGTTACTGTTTTCACACTGACAATTAATTTAACAGTGAATTTGTGCTTCAGTAATGCACTTTCAGCTTGTCATGTTGCATGGTTGAGAGGAGGAAAGCAGAATTTGTAACTGGAGTAAGGCCTTTTCTGCATACAAAGCAGGACTCCCGAGCATTTTCAAGGTGGGTAATGGGCTGTGAAGGATGAAATATAAATAACTTCTAATGATGCTTCTCTCCTTCACTGCCCAAATCACTTATTCGGAATTTTGTTAATCATTCATTACCAAAAATTCTCTTCATTATTATGTTCAACAGGTTGTATAGGTTTAATTAAAAAAATACTTCAAAGCTTTGAAAAATCTGTCTGAAACATATTTTAGATCTACTGGTAAATGTAGTGAGCACATATTTTTTGTATTTTAGAGTTTTATTTGAACATTTGATGAAAATTATGTCTTAGAGGTAGCAGACCTGATCTGATGTCATCTGGCTTTCAACCGTATCAGGGGTCATCTGGCTTTCTTCAACCCTAGCATGTGCTGGTAGTGTACCTTCTGGGAGACAGGATGTGGAAAGATGATCCAGTGAATTACTCTAAGATAATTGCCCAGAGAATAGTTCTATTTGATGACTTTTGTCAAAATCAGATTGATTTATTCTTTATTAACTCAATTCAGAAACGTTAAATGCCCTAGTGGGCTTGCTAATGAAAATAAATGACCAAGAAATGCTTGTATGTAATTCTTGTTTTTGCTGACCAAGAAAGGTCATGTTTCTCTAAATTTGTGTTCTCTCCTAGATCACTCACAATCACAACACATAGCCTGAGTGCACTAAAGTGTGGAGAATTGTGTCTGTGCTGAAGTCACTATTCCCATGGGAATTATGATTTTGTGACTGAATATAAATATCTAACACTTTACAAACATACACATGCACACATACAAGGAAACAAAAACGAAACAAGCAAGCAAGTAGACAAACAAACAAACAAACAAATCAGAAGAGAGGGCTAGAGAGATGGCTCAGTGTATATTGTTTTTCCAGAGGACTCATTTTCAGTATCCACACTAGGCAGATCGTAACTTGTAACTTCAGCTCCAGAGGAATCTAACAACCTCACACTCTTTTTTGGCTTCCTTGGGTACGCGTGCGCGCGCGCACACACACACACACACACACACACACACACACACAGAGAGAGAGAGAGAGAGAGAATGAGAGAGAGAGTCCTATTTCAAAAATTGTTTTGTAAATTATAGTGTAATTGCCTCATTTTCTTTTCCATGTCCTCTCTTCTCACCTTCTCATGTACCAATCTTTACCAGCTTTCAAATTCACATCCTCTTTTTTCTTAATTGTTGTGATATACATATATATAAAATATTCCTAAGTATATAAATGTAACATGTTCAATCTGTACAGTGTTACTAGTATACATGTTTTTCAGGGCCGACCACTTGCAAATGAGTAACTAATTGGTGTGCTGTTCAGTCGAAAATTATTCCTCTTGCTTTTAGTGTTCCTTAGCTGCTAGTAGTTCTTTGTGCATGGATAAGACCTTGTGAGCTTTCTCCATCCATAGTAGCAAGTCTATTGGTGATGCTCTGTTCAGCTCATGTTTAAGTAGTCCTGCTGATGAGACTAGAGAAGTAGCTTCTGACATTCCCAGGAGACACAATCTCACAGCAAACTCCCTATTCCTCTGGCACTTACAATCTTTCAACCTTCTCTTCTGCAATCATACCTGGACCTTAGATGTAGTTGTGTTGTAGATATATCATTGGGACTGGCCTCTACACCTGCATTTTGATTGGTTGGAGATCTCTGTAATGGTCTCCTTCTATAGCAAAGAGAAGTTTCTTTGAGGGGGTGTGAGGAGTACACTTATATGTGGGTATAAAGACAAATATTTCTCATATAGTTAGGAATTGTGTTGCCTTAGTAAAATGGTAGTTATAGGTTCTTCAGGATTCATGACTTTAATAGCCCTGGATAGTACGGTAGATTTTCAGTACCAGGCATGGTTTCCATCTTATCAAGCAGACTTCAAGTCCAATTAGAGAGGTACTGGTTACCACCAACTTATGTGAGCTGCTGCTGAGCTCATAGGCTTACTGCATCATGCTGGTTGTTGCAGTTCATAGGCATCATGGCTAGGTTAACTGATGGTAGCTTCCCTCTTTTGGAACCTTGCATGATACCTTCAGGTATGAAAGCTAGTCCTAAGGCAGGAGGTTTTCAGGTCAGTGATAGTTTAGGAGATTCTGAGCCCTGTGTCTGAAATGTGTGTTCTCTTTAGCAATAGGGACTTACCTTCCACCTCTGTGGGCCAAGCAGGGGTAATAGTGATAAACAGTAATATTTGAGAAGGGTTTTGGACAGCCCACACCAACAACTCAAAAGAAGGTTTCTTATGTCTGCTGTTGGGATTTTTGTTAGCTGCCTACAGTCCATGTGGGAGCATTGTTATCCCAGAAGGGAAAGTTTCATTTAACTATAAATGTATGTTTACACAAAGATTTACATGTATTATAGGTATTTTAGAAAAGTTAAATAGTCAATACGCAATGGTTCTTTAGAACTTTTCAGACACCCTTACTATTATTTTACATCCCCCCTCCCTTCTGTATTTATTTCTCTCCTCCTCTTCCCCCAATTAGAGCTCTCCTTTCCTATTTACCCAATCAGATAGCTGGTACCCTCTTATTCCACTCTCTATTGATCCCCCACATAAAGAACAACAAAAAGAAGATAGATTTTGTAGAAAAAACATACTCTTATTTGTGAAATAAATATAATCATTATTTTAGTTATAAATTTCAAAAACTAACTCGTATTTGCTGTGGCAACTTTAACTGACCTGCCTCTAAAAACTTGAATCAGAGTTAATGATGTTTGTTTCATATTTTGAGTGCTATTTGGTCACAATCTGCCAGGCTTCACGCTGTGACAAGCACAGGTATTTGTGTTTTCAGAATCCAGTAAATAGCACTGCTTCAGGGTTATGTTAATCCTTCAAAGGATAGCCAAATTCTTTTGTTAGTCAAGATCACTTTCTAAATTATTTTAATTTATTGCCACAATTTCATGTCCTGTGGATTTCAACAATTTTTAAACGCCTTCCTTTGTTCTTAATTATTTCTTAATAATTGTAATATAAAGGCAATAACAGCTTTCATAGAGTGATGAATGACAAAACTCAAAGATGGATTATACTTTTATTTATATTTTATTTTAGTATTAATTGATATTAGGTTCTTTTTATCTCCAATAATTTATATTTTGATTCACTTTACATCTCTATCACAGTCTCCCCTACCTCCTCTTATCCCAGTTCCACTCTTACAAATCTCTTCCAGCATTGCCCCCTCCACTTTGCCTCAGAGAAGGGGGAGACCCCTTGGGTACCACCCTACCCTGGGACATCTACTACAAGGAGCACTAGGCATATCTTCTCTCACTGAGGTCTAAGTACAGGTAGAAGGTAGTCCAGATAGGGGGAAGGGGATCCAATGGCAGGGAACAGAGACAGACACAGCCCCTGCTCCACTTGTTAGGAGTCCCACAGGAAGACCCAGCTGTGCATTTGCTACAAGTATTTTAAGGGGGTCTAGGTCCAGCCTCAGCTTGGTTGGTGACACAGTCTCTGTGAGTCCCCATGGGGCCAGGTTAGTTGACTCTGCAGGTTTCCTTGTTGTGTTTCTGACCCCTCTGATTTGCTCAATTTTATAGCCCACTCTTCCACAAGACTCCCTGAATATCTACATATCCCTCCATCCACTTCTGGGTAAAGCCTCTCAGGAGACAGTTATGCTAGGTTCCTGTCTGAAGGCATAGCAGAATATCATTATTAGTGTCAGGTGTTGGTTCTCTCACATAGGATGGGTCTCAAGTTGGCACAGTTCATTGGTTGGCTGTTCCCTCAGTCTTTGCTTCATTTTTATCCCTGCACATCTTGTAGGCAAGAAAAATTGGGGGTTGAAGCTTTTGTGGGCAGATTGCTTCTTAACTGGAAGTTTAGTAAAGAATTTTAAATTTTTTATCTCAGTTTGGGGAAGCAACATGAACCAAGTGATACATAAGAAATGTATAAGAGAAATTGAGATGTAAGTCACATCTAGAGGTACCAGCAGGTGGGGACAAAGGTAGAGTCAGAGAAAGGGATGAGGGGGCTGTGTCTGGGGAGTATACCACTGTAGAAGTGAAAGTCACCATGTGTTAGGAGATGAATAATTGCCTTTAAATGTTCGATTCTGAATTTGTACAAATGATTGGATAAAGTCAACTTTTGACAGGGAAATGAGAGCTGATAGCATAGCTCATCACCGGACATATATTTCTTCTGCAGTTTGAGGCATTGGCATTGGATCCACAGCACCACAGGAAAAAAAATTGCAAACCCACATAAAAAATCATTCAAAACTCTATACCCAAATGCTTTTAATTTTTTTAAACTTTGAAGAGAAAATGGCATAGGAAATAAATAAAAGTAAATGACACTATAATCCTAACTAGACATGACTTTAAAATTTAAAATTATAGGAGATTTATAAAGCTGATAATAAGATTTGAAAGAAACTTCCATTTGACAAAACCACAAAGTAAGAGCTTAGTTTAGTTGTGATATACCACATATGTATAATATGTATATGCATATTGTTTTATTTACATCACTAAATTAATTAGATATAATCAGTTTTGTATCTATCATATGTCTCTTGACATTTTATACCAAAGGATTTCTAACACTCACACTGTTATACTTTTAAGGGATCATCTTCTTTGCTGGACACTAGCTGAAAGAGATATGTCAGAGTTTTGCATCACGGCATCTCTATTATATGTTATTTAGACATTAAAAGCTATTTGCTATTTGTGGTGGTTCGAATAGGAATGGCCCCCAGAGACTCATGTGTTTGAATGATTGGCCAATAGAGAGTGGCAGTATTCAAAGTTGTGTCCTTATTGGAGCAGGTGTTACTGTGGGGGTAGAATTTGAGGTCTTATATACTTACGCTATGCCCAGTCACTTCTGCTGCCTGCAAATCAAGATATAGATCTCTCAGCTTCTTCTCCAGTACCATATCTGCCTGCACACCATCATAACAATAATGAATTAAACCTCTGAAACTGTAAGCCAGCCCCAATTAAATGTTTTCCTTTGTAAGAACTGCTGTGGTCATGATGTCTCTTCACAGCAATAGAAACCCTAACTGAGACACTGCTCAAATGAATATTAACCTTAGGAGCCCCCATCAACCATTAGAATTAGGATATGAATAGGCAATTCAAAATAACTTACATGCCCTAAATTATACCTTGTTCTATGTTGATAATATAAGAAATACAAATCAATACATTCCTACATATCATACCAATAATACACATATTAATTTTTATATTAATCATTATTTATTTAACAAATTAATATATTTCTATTATACCAATTATATATACATGTGTATCTATTTTTTAATATAAGTGCCAAATATATATATATATATATATATACACATACATATGTATCTATTTTAATACAAATGCACATATTCTTTGTTAAAGAAGAATTAATGATAATTTCTGTAGTGGGTATGATGAAATATAGCTCATAAATCACTCATTCTATGAATCCCATTTGCTAAAAATCTCCTATAACAACTGAATGCTAGTCACCAAAAAATTACATTAATAAGGTAATTTCATTGACTGCAGACAGATATATGGGATCTGCAGCTTCTGAAAATATTTCTGGTAAAACCCAAAAATAATTGCTTAAAATCAGCACCCACATCTCCTTGGTTGTGCCGAAGACAGCAGGAGTGGCAGCGCTGCTGATGCACCAAATATATGTGCTCACCCAGCACAACACAACTATAGTACATAGCGATATAAAAGCCATGAATGAAAAGAAGCTTCACAAATGACTCTCATTTGTGTATGCAGATGGATGAGTCTCGGGTTTCAAAATGAATACATTTTCCAAGATTAAAGATCATAGAATTAACAAGTTAATATCATTAAAATTGTGATTAAATTAGAAATGTTAAAAGAATCTGCCTAATTACCTTCATTGAATGAGGATGACGAAGAGGTGAGTTGCCTCCCTTCTTTTGAATCAAGGAACAGCTACTGATTTATTTCAACCATTATATTTCATTCAGCCTCATTCTATTAATAGGGATAGTAAGCCATAGGTGAAGGTGTCAGACACAGAACACCAGGATCCCAGCCTCCCAAAGGTGGGAAAGTCCTTCAGGCTTTGTAGGTCTAGCTCTCAGTCGAGGAGCAATCCTTCAACCAAAAGAATGAACTCTGATTAAAGCACTCTTGTTTAAAAGGAGTTGGAAACCACAAGTATTTGCTCCTGTCCACATAATATCTGTTCAATGTTATCTTTTTTTATTATCAGAAATAGGGTGATCATTCTAAGTAGGTTAGTGGCTCACCAACATCTTTTATCACTTGGATGAGAGAAGGTCTGCCCTTTATTGATTTGTAGGATTGTCTATTTAAAGATAATTCTGTGTCAGTTGGGAAGGAGGAAATTTTCTCATGATCTGAAGAAACATGTACACATCTATATGCATGCAGAGGTTTGGGAGTTTGCTACAGTGTGAAAGTGGAACTCTTTCCTTTACTCTTGTGGAAACCAGGAATTGAATTCTGTTCATTGCGTTTGAAGACATGTGCCTTTACCTGCTGAGTAACCTCTCCCATCCAGAAGTGAGAACTTATGTTTCTGTGTTGATTTGGGCTGAAAAATGTTAGGTTGGAAACCACATACTTAAGTACTATGATGGAATGGGACTTTTATCTCAGGCATGTTTCCCACTCTCCTCAGAGTGTCAGTGAATTCTGTGAAAAAGACCCAGTTTAGGGACAAGTTTCTGTTGGCTCTAGGGCTTTTCCTAAAATCAGAGATCAGTGTTACAGGACAGGGCATTTTGGCACCTGTCCTGTAACAGGGCCATAGCAAAGTTGTTCATATTACAGTGAACTTAGGGTATTTATCAAATATAAATGGGGGCCTTCTTGTGTGTTATTTTGTTTTCTTCTTTAATAGGTAGAATGTGAATTACAAATCTGGGCTGTGATTTTATAAATAGTGCACATCCTACTTTTTTACTTGTTAAATGTGGATGGTCCTCTCTCAGCATATGTGTCTGTTCATCATTTGTGTGCCTGGTGCCCATGGAGACTGGAGGAAGACAGGAGATACCTCGGAACTAACATTACTGAGGGGTGCTGGGGAGTGAACCTGTTCCTTTGGAAGAGTAGACAATTCTCTTGATTGCTGAGACAGTTCTCTTAATTGTCCAACACACACATTACATTGTTAATAATGTCCAGAAGAATACACTAAGAAAGTCAAACACAGTTGTTCACATGGAACTCCCAAGAATTACACACACACACACACACACACACACACACACACACACACACACACACAGGCGCGTGCCTACTCAAACATACATTCACACATTCTCATACACGCATACATGCTGACACTCACGGCCACAGACTTACAAACACTCAAACACATACATTGACACATCAAAGCACTCTGTGCACATACTCAGAAATGCTCAGTTCCATGCTCCCCAAATTCACTCATGAACGAACACACGTTGGTTCCTAGCTACCTCCTGGCCCAGGGACTCCCAACTCAAGAGCTCCGACCCCCACCAGCCCTTTGACTGTGTTCCCTCCACCCCTGGAACAGGGTCCCACGGCTTCTCACAGCCCAAGTCCTCCTGGGCGCCAGCGTGGAGTGAGCACAGTCAAATTCCCGTGTTTCTGCCTCTCTGAGCCACGGCCCCAGCCCCTTGGGGTGGCAGATGCGGGACCCACAATTTAACCCAACAAGATCCACGCCCACCCACGCTACAGCCCAATAAAATGGGGGTGGGGGGAATGTCTAGTTCAAATCTTAAAATATGCTGTTAGAGGAGGATCTGGAGTCTAGTCTTGCCGTTGTAGAAGTGTTTCCAGAATTCCCCTAGCCTCTGTTTGCAGGATGGTGTCAAAAGAACCATAAAGGCAAAATTTCTGTGATCATGCATGTCCCATCACTCAGAAAGTTAAGAGACAGAAGAGTTCAGAGTGCATCATAGACTTGGACATAGAGTTATCCGTAGTTGGGAGGGAAACAATAGAGAGAAAAGACAGAACACCATGGAACAGAGAGGTCAGGCACGGCCTCCACACGGGTGGTTTTGTCCTTCATTGCTCCACATGTCTCTTACAAAGCTAACAGAGTACTTTCAAAGGCAGAAGGTGTTTTCCATAAAATGGAATGGGTTAGCTAGGCATGGTAGCACACACATTTAACTCCAGCAACTGGGAGGCAGAGGCAGGTAGATCTTTGTGAGTTTGAGGCCACCAGGTCTACATCTTAAGTTTCAGGACAACCAAGGCTATGCAGAGAAACCATATCACAAAAAGTATAATAATAATAATAATAATAATAATAATAATAATAATAATAATAATAATAATAATAGAATGCATTCATCCATGTAAAACTCCTGACATGGTCCCTGGACTGCCATTCACAGGGAGAAGGATGTAAACAATCATTGTTACTGTTGTTGCAAATGTTCTCAGCTGGGCTTTATGAGTGTTCATTCCTGGCCATAGATTCTCACAGCCTCCTAAATATGTAGGGGTGTCATTGCTTCCTGCTTCACAAAGTGTGTTGTCTAGAGGGTTTGCTGGATTAAAAGCCAAGGGAAAACAAAGCCCAGTAATTCTAGAAAAGTTGAGGTGCACAGGGCTTCCTCATTTACAGTTTCGGAAATTCCCCAGCCAAGGGCAGCACAGCACTTAGATAACAGAACCCTTTGAATTCACTCACCTGCTTTGATGCTATCCTCAGCTAACTTCGGGAAGCCATTTACCTTCAGGCAGTCCAAATGCCTTTATGAAAGAACTTGGTTACTGGAAAGAAGATCTGTTTCCAAAGGGACCTCCCAGTCCTAAAGGACATGGCGTATGTGACATGCTTTCATAGTCAGAAATCACACTGAAAATGTCAATTAAGTCAATTATATAATGACATTCTGGAATGCTAAACATATGGTGTCAGCCAAAGCTAAAATCTCAATTTGGGGAAGAGTCTGGTAATAGAGTGGAAATGTGTTTTTTAATCCCTGCCTGCCTTTCCTCAAATGACTTCTTGGGTATTTGTTTTCCCTTTAAAGTAGATGCTTTCCTTCCATCTGAGCAAAATGCTCTACACTTCCACCAGTTATCAGGGAAATCAAAGTGTCCTCATTTGACCAGAACCATCACTGAAATGAAAGGCCACAGCTTAGACCAGCACACACACAATGGAACTCTGCAGGGCTTAGGATCTTAAGTGCTTTATCTACATTCATGTATAGATAGCGCACGTGAACATTCAAGTACTGATTTAAGACATATATGCAACACCCTCTTTTAGTTTCCAACCCCCCTAAACACACACACACACACACACAGAGAGAGAGAGAGAGAGAGAGAGAGAGAGAGAGAGAGAGAGAGAGAGACAGAGAGAGACAGAGAGAGACAGAGAGACAGAGAGACAGAGACAGAGAGAGGCAGAGAGAACAAGAGAACTAAATTACCTACCTAGTGTACAAAATTAACATCTATCAAGCTTCCAAACTTTGAACATAACATGTCTAATTTGGGAATAATTTATTCTTTTTATCTTCATAGACACACTTTTATGGAAAAATGTTTGTTAGAAATAATACTGAGAAAATGTCAAAAAGTTAGCTTGCCAGTTGTTTTTTAACATCACACACACACACACACACGCGCGCGCGCACACACACACACACACACACACACAGAGATGTAATGTGCATTTTTTTAAAACCTGTCAAGCTTACACTAATGAATATTAACTTCTCTGAGTGGCAAGAAACAGAATTTCTGATGAATAAGCCAGCCCTTCTTCTAAATGTTTAAAGCTCCAAGGAGCCTGATTCTTTCACCAGAGCTCACACTATGTCCCCAGTATCTGACTCCTCTGGAGGCGGATTTGCCTGAGTTCACACTGAGCTTTCTCATTTAACGTGATCACAGTCAGCTTGGGACACTAGCGACAATGCACAATGAATAGTTTATGGAAAATGATTTCTCATTGTTTTGGAGACTGAGAAGTCCAAATCTGTGGTGCTGGTAGAAAAAAATATATCCTCCTTCATAAATGGTTCTTCCTTCTAGTCCTGCATATGAAACACATGGGGTGTCTGTCAGGGATCTCTTTTATATGGACCTACTCCCATTTATAAGAATGTTACCCTCATGGTTGAATCACCATCGAAGTCCTGCTCTAAGGTATCTATCTCTCCCTCCTCCTATAGCACTTTGGTGGGTAAGAAAGACATCAGCATATAAACTTAAGGTTATGGGGAGGGATGAGCTCCTGCAACCATAGTGCACCTAAAACAGGCTATTCAAACTGAGAAAAGTAACTTAAATCTAATTCAAATTCCATCTGAGGAGTTACCATGAATATATAGTTCTACATCTGTCCCACATTATCCCTACTGTCCCAAACAGACTATGATCTGGGTAAATAAGACAACTCACTGTGAACTAAAGCAAATCCACCTCCAGAGGAGTCAGATATGGGGGGAAATAATGTGATCTCTGATGAGATCGGAGAAAGTTCTAGAAGACCCTGTACTCAGAGATACCTTTGTGGCACCATTGCATGTGCCTTCTGGGAGTTACAGCAGCCGGAACCTGTGCTGTTTTAGGTAAGCACACCAACTCTACCAAAGTAACTTAGAGTTATAGTGGCGGTAGGAAAACAATGTATCAGAAACTTTGTATGTATTTTGATTGACACTGCCAAGAGTTGAAAAAGAAAAGAACAGAAAGTAAGCAACTAGTAGATTGAGCTAATGCCCATGCACACAGAAGCCAGTTTTATAGTGTTGGGTTTTTGATGTTGTTGATGTTGTTTTGTTTTTAAATAGAAATTCAGTTTTGAGAAATCTGCTATTTAAGATAATAAAAGAAAATGTCCAACTCTACTTCCTTTGCCAGGTGATACTGGAGGACTTATAGAAAGGAGAGAAAACCTGCTGATTGACTGGATGGCAGGGGAGTATTTTCAAATTGTCTTTCCAAGATATAGATGTGCATTGCACCTCTCCACAGCTCTTGCATTTCCTTGCAGAATGAGTTGTATTATGTACAGGGGACTTGAGCTTATGTGGTCTGACAGACATGGCTGGTGTGCCAGGATCCTAAGTGGTAGATGACTGGCTTAGTTTTTTATGTGTTTGCCTTTTTTTTTTTTTTTTTTTTTTTTTTTTTTAGAAAAAAAAGATTTTCTAACATTTTTCTGCTATTGTGTCTCCTGTTTATTATAATTTGTGACTGCATGAAAGGAACCCCAAGTAAACTTTGAGTTCTAACTACTCTCACATCTGAATAAGGACTGTGGCTAATAGGCTTCAAAAACCATTGACCTCTGTAATTGTCAGCACTTAGATTTACCTGACTGTGAGTTTGGGGTTGATGGGGGACTTCTGTTAAGGAATACACAACCACCTTTACCATTGTTCTCCTGAAAACCATGTAATACTACCTTTGAAGGCACTGAAGGTGGAATATACACTTTCAAGTCTTAAATACTGTATGTAGACTCTTCTTATCAGGAATATACTAAGTAGTTGGTAAAATGAGGGATGTCATGCCTTTGAAGTTCTTACTGAAACCAAATAAGTCTGTTTATGATAGAGACAGAAAATAGTACAAGCATTAAGACAGCAGTAAACTTCTTACAAATGGAGGGATGGCCAAGATCAAGCAGCAATTAACCTGAATTTGGCCAGCTAAGAGTTTACACTGGTGAATTATAGTCTAACTCAGGACATTCCCTAACTAAAAGCAGACAAGTAAATTCTAGTATCGTGTAGCAGGGGCAATAACAGTAAAGCCAGGTGTCACTGATTCCCAGGAATTCCACTGATACATATGAGGGGTGCTAGGCAGTCCCCTGCCTCTGCACCTCCTGTCCATATTCAATGTCAGTTTGACCACGCCATTTGTTAAAGTTCTCCAAAGTAGTCCCATTTCATGAATATTCTTTGCTCAATTAAACCAGGGTGTATTTAACTTGTCGGAGATCTTTTCTTTAAGCACAACAGACTTTCATTTCATAGAGACAAGACTTGACAATCCAACAAATGATCATTTTGCTAATTTCATATTCATGGGTGACTCATGACTCCTCTAGCGATACTGTCAAGCCTCCTTTGTGAGAGGCGACAGCTGCTTTCCATTCATCCTCATCAACAAACAGGTTTTTTTTCCTTTCCTTATGAAGAGGCTGTGTCAGGAATAATTCTTTCGCTTAACATGGAGGTAGCTTTTAATGTTTAGAAAAGTAAATTTAGCAAGGACTACATATTCGACCGAGGCTTTGCGCTTTAGAATATTCAACCCTCTTTGAACCCAAGAATGGCAGTGGAGCACACTGCTTTAGAATGAAGACACTAGAACACAGATTTTATTTGGTCACCAGTCTCTGGATGACATTAGGATCTAGAATTTATTGAGATAACTACAGGTATTCTAGGTAAAAATCCACACTGTGAAACTCATAGAAATTCATGCATAAGATTTTACATTCATGCTAAACACTTTGTTTTCTGTGTTTCTTACTCAAATGTACCCAGTTTCCACTCAATTCTCATGCCTCGGATCTCAGCAGTCTTGTGGACAGTACTTCTAACATGGCTACACTTTATCCAGATTTGTTTTCCCAGTTCTTTGTAATGGATGCTCACATCCTTTTTCTTCTCTAAGGGTATCCCTGATAACACAGTGGGATATTGAGAAATCAATTTTTAAAAATTGCTATTGAATGTAGAGGATAGCTATTTCTGTTAAATTGCCATTACAGAAGACCCTGCTCTGTGTGTGTATGTCTGACTCTTTCTCTGTCTCTGTGTCTCTCTGTCTCTGTCTCTTTTTGTGTGTGTATCTGATTCTATCTTTCTGTCTCTGCCTCTCTCTGTGTCTTTCTGTCTCTGTGTTTTTCTCTGTATCTCTGTCTCTATCTCTCTGTATGCCTGACTCTGCCTCTATCTGTAGCTATAACTGTCTCTTTCTCTGTCTCTTTCTCTGTCTCTCTGTGTATGTGTGTGACTCTGTCACCATCTGTCTTTGCCTCTCTGTGTCTCTTTCTCTGTCTCTCTGTCTCTCTGTCTTTCTCTATGTCTGATTCTCTCTATCTGTCACTGTCTCTCTGTGTGTGTCTCTCTGTCTCTTTGTCTGTCTCTCTCTGTGACTGTGTCTCTATCTGTCTCTGCCTCTCTCTGTGTCTCTTTCTCTGTCTCAGTCTCTTTGTATCTCTGTCTTTCTGACTCTGTCTCTATTTGTTTCTGTTCCTCTCTCTGTGTGTCTGACTCTGTCCCTCTCTGTCTCTCTATATGTCTTTCTCTATTTTTTCACTATCTCTCTCTTCCTGTGTGATTCTGTCTCCATCTCTCTGTCTCTCTGTGTGTGGTGTGTGTGTGTCTTTATTTCTCTGTCTCTCTTTTTGGTAAGTAGTCTATGTATGGTCACTCCAGATGATGACCGACATCACAATAGTTCTGTTCACCATGAAGCTGTCACAGTAAGTACTCTCTTTCCTTCATCCATCTGCTCCATAGAGTCAAATCCTTTTCTTTTTCTTTCCTTGGCTAAGTCTTCAACCAGTTTCTTCATTCTTTTTACAGAAGTGACTTGTAAACCCTGCAATATGATGATGGACACTCTACTCCCTCAAACCTTTTATTCCTTTCTGCTAAAAAGAGAGCTTTCCAAGCTGAACTAAACTTTTGCAAAAAAAAAAAAGATGTATGTTCCTAAAATGAATAAAAGAAATTTTTGCCTAGATTAACTAACATTATAGAGTGTCTCATTATGGAGTTATTTTCTTCTAGTAGTTTCATGTCAGATATTTTAATTCAGTTTGAGATGATCTGTGTTCAGGGTGAGATATAAGGGTCTGATTCCATTCTTTTGTACCTGGATATTCAGTTTACCCTTCCCCTTCTTGAAAAGATTTCCCTTAACCTATCATGTTCTTAGGACCATTGTTAAAACACTTTAGTGTAGAAATAGAATCTGAGGCTGCCTGTTTTCTACCATTGGTTAATATGTCTGTTTTAACATCAGTGCCCTGCTGTGATAGGTTCTATAGTGTGATTGTCTGAGATTAGATCCTATGAAGTTTCCCATTTTTTGTTACATTCACTCGAAATTACTTTGGGGTCCTTTGTGGTATGATAGAAATTTTGGGGCCATTTATCTATTTGTCTGAAAATTTTCCTTTGTATTTTGATGGGAATTATGTTAAATTTATAGGTTACTACAAATCAAGGACAATGTAGTAATAGTATCTCAGGGTTTATTTTTCCCATGCATAAACATGGAATATTCTCATTTATTTGTATCTATTTCAATTTACTTCATTGCCTTTATACAGATTTTAGTGGAGAAATATTTTACCCCCTTGGTTAAATTTATTTCTAGGTATTATATTATTCTAGACCATTATAACTGGAATTATCTTCTGAAGGTTTTATTCTGTTATCCCTCTAATTCTGCATAGGAACAATATTAACTCTTGTATATTGCTTTGATTTCTCCATTACTAAAATTCATTTATTAGACTGAGTAGCTTCTTAAAAAATATGGTTGCTAGAGTTTTCTGTGTATGAGATCATGTGATCTACAAAGGAAAAATTTAATTTTTTTCTTTCTAACTTGGCTAACATTTATTTCTCTTCCGTGTGTGTGTGTGTGTGTGTGTGTGTGTGTTTTCGTAACATGTTGAATAGTGATACTCTTCTCATCTTATTAATCTCCTAGAGAAAAATTCTTCCATATTTTCTCAGTTACTGTAATGGTAGCTGTAGGGTTTTTTAGTGTCCCTTATGTTGTGGAACACACACACACATACACACACACACACACACACACACACACACACACACACACACACTGTGAATTTTTGTTCTGAAAAGAATGCTGACTTTTGTGATACATCTCTCTTTTTGTTCCCATAGATGAGTTCATCTGTATTTTATTCTTCATCCTTTTAATGTGAGGGGCCATTTTGTAAATTGGAAGCTGTCATTGAATCCCTCTGACTGTCCACTGGATCATGGGAGTGATCTTTTTATGTGACATTAAAATTTTAACCAGTATTTTGTTGAATATTTTCATATTAATTTTTATTGAAGGTATTGTTTTGAAGTTTTATTTATTTTTGCTATAATTACAACTGGCTTTGGTATTGGCATAATGCTGGTTTCATAGAATGAATCTGCATGGATTCATACTTTGTGATTTTGTGAAATTATTTGAGAAGAATTAGTTTATTTCTTGTTTAATTATTTTGTAGAATTTCACAGTGAAGTGAAACCATCCACCCCTAAGCTTTCCTTTGATGGGAGATTTATCTTTTTATTAGTGTTCAATTGCCATCTCATTATTGGTCTATTCAGACTTTCGGAACTTTTTTCCTCATCATTTAATGAAGGCTGAATGTGTCTGGGAATTTCTCACTCTCTCCTAATTAGCCCATTTCCTCTAAGTTTTTTGGTTTGTTGGTATATAATTACCCAAGATGTTGCCCCTCATTCTTTGTTCTTTTTGTGGTCACTTAAAATGTCTTATTTTTCAGTCCTTATTTACCCGGATCTTCTTTGTTTCCCTTAGTTAATGTAATTAAAGTTTTGAGAACTTTATCTTTCTTGAGACAAACCACAAACACCATGGCCTGTTTTGTTAACCTTCTTACTTATTTGCCTAAGCTCTATTTCATGTATTTCTGTGATAATCTTTCTTATTTCTTTCCTTTGGTTGAAGGTTGAGTTGCTCTTGTCTTCCTCACTCATTGACATAGAGTTGATAAACTATTAGTTTGGGATCATTTCTTGGTGATACAGGCACTTAGTTGTCAGTTGTTTTTGGCTTAGAATGTTTCCATGTTTTTTTGACCTCAGGGAAGGGTTAAATTTTTCTTTTCACCATGTTTCCTCATGGTTGGAAGCATATGGTTTGATATCCACATGTTGACCAAGTTGCTATTTTTCCTCTCATTAGTTTGTAGTTTTCTCCCATTTCCATCAGAAAGATACTTGGTATGATTCCTGCCTTCTTCTTCTGTGAAGCTTTGTTTTGTTGCCTAACATGATCTATGCTAGAGAATATGTCACATCCGTGTGTGTGTGTGTGTGTGTGTGTGTGTGTGAGTGTGTGTGTGTGTAAGAGAGAGACTGACTTACTGCATAAAACACTGTCTCTCTTCTAGAAGTTTCTATGATACATTATAGATTATGTTCCCTATAATAGATAGGACAACAATATTAACACTCTTTTTTACTTGAGATTACACTGAGGCAGCTGTCTCCTGGGAGCAGTCTCTTTTGACCACTTTATTACGATGAGATTTTGTCATCTAATGACATTTTCATCCTTTAATTGTCATGATAGATGGTGTTGACCTTTGATAGTCACCAACAAGCACACAGTTCAGGTTTTGGTACTATTTTTTGACAACATGAATGATGAATTTTTACCATTTTTTGTTGTTTGTTTCAATCCAATACTGTGATAAAATAATTTATTATAAAATCTTGCAGAATCTCATTTTTTCTGGAGTGGCATTGGGCTTTTGGGCCACATTGAAAAGCTTATTCTCAATGATCTTACCATCAAAATATAATCTTTAGTGCATGTGTGTGTGTTTCTTGCTCTCACACTTTGAACAACCACAGTCCAGCTTCTCCTGGTTCTAAAATCACCTTTGTGTAATTTGCAACATAATGACTTATTATTAATTAATTTATGACTCTATTGATTAGTACTGATAATAGTTTATCAGTCAATGTTGCCATGCAAATAAATATATTTGAGAATTTTGTATGTGTTCCTAAGCTCAGGTACTGAGGTCAAATAACCATATATATGAGACAAGGAAACAATCTTTGCAACAATATAAAGGATTTCTTTAATAAATGGTCACTTTCTCACTAAAATTTCATGTTTGAGGAATTTAAAATTCTAACATGGACAGGGCAAGAGATCCTGAGGCTTTATTTGCACTCAGTGTCTGATGAGAGATGGAGAAGCCTTATGTTTTCTTGGGGAGGTTGTATGTGGTCCATGCCCCATTGGATGGCCTTACACTAATTCATGCATAGCCAGTGCTAATTCATTCCAGTGGCTATTAACAATATAACAACAACAACAACAATAACAATAATAATAATAAATCTGAGGTAACTTGGTAGGCCCCAAGGGAACTCAGAGAAAGATAGTATGGAATCGATAATTTTTTAAAAATTATATTAATGTATGAAATTGTCAAATAATAAATACAAACATTAGAGAACCTCATGTTCCACATTCTTGAGGTGAATGCCTATTAAACATGATTCTAGTTTCATTCTTTCATCCAAGTAGCCTAAAAGTTGGTGAGAACTGTCCCCTGCTCAGTGGTTAGAGCAAATATCATCACAGACACAGTCTCTTTTCTCCTGAAATTCACAGTGTAGTTAAACTGTAGAAACCAAACAAATAAACAAACAAAAACAACAGCAAGGACTAAGCAAATTCAAATAAATAGGGCAATTCCATACCATGGTAGAAGGAGACTGTGCTCTAATACATTTGTTTTACCAGAGCTTTCTTTTTGTCTTTGTCTTGAGAATGCTGCACTTTCCACACAAGGTAAGCCTGGATTTCAAAGGTGCACCTGAGCAGCCCTCCATTTCTTAGGGCACTACAACGGTTTCCCTTCAGTTCCACCGGCAGCTTCGACATTCCTGCTACATAAAAGCACTTCAGAGATAGCTTGACTGATCTTTTACCACATTAGCAGAATATAACCACAGTCTTAACACATCAACAACACCAAAGATTTGATGTGTTTTAAAGGGATTTGGTAATGTCTCAAAATTTGCAGTGAGTGACAGAAGCTGAAGCTAGAAGGTGGTTGCTCAGGGCGTGAGCACGTGAGCAGATCAGAAGTAGCCCAGTGTTAGGACTGGAACCTCATGGCCCAGGACACATGAATTTCCAAAGGGAAATAAATACCTCCATCACCAGCAGACTGTGGGTTATTCCTCTTTCCCTGAAGTCTTTTAAGCTCTAAATCCAAAACAAGCTGGAGGAAATGGCAGGATAGTAATCCTCTCTGGTTCTCAGTTATTTCTGCTTTGTCTTTTCATAACCAGCCCAGGCTCGCATGCCAACCCCACTGGGCTGCTGGGAATGAATGAGCGCACTACATGATTCTGCATTCCCCAAGTCTCAGTTAGACTCAGGTGAGAAGACTTTCCTGTGGTTGGTGATGCTTCCGATTTTCCAGCCCCTCTGTTTGGCAAATACAGAAGGTGCTGAAATGAAGGTGAATCTCAGAGCATTTCTGTCACACATAGTCCTTAATAGGAATTCAAACAAGTCTTATTATCTCCTTGGGCCATGTTAGGTTCCAGGTCTTTGTTTTTGCATTTTACATACCACCTTTGTTTAGGAAAGATAAGATCTCATGTCCACAGCATGGTTCACTTAAACCATGAAGCAAAGGAAATAGGCCTTATTATTTGCCTAAGTGGTCTGCTTCTGAATTCTGAGTTTGGATGGGGCTATCTGCTACAGAATCTGGAAGGAGCTAGGTTCAATTTATCCTTGACTCAGCAGCATGCTGGTCAATGGGTACCTTTTGGGTATTTTCAAGGTCCCTTTTTTTAATTAATATAATCTAAATTAAGAGCTAAATGCTGTGGAAGAGTTATATCTGGATTGTGAGTTTGCGATTAATAGACTCTTCTATAAAACGTAATAGTGAAGTTAAGAAGCTGCTTCTAAAATAGAGTGAACTAAATATAAGCTTAAAGCTCAATGAAATGAAAATGATGGCATCCAGAAATTCAGCTGTGTATCAAGGTGGTCAAGGGATATGGAGCTTAAAATATATATTAAACTAGGTTGGGAATATGTCTCAGTTATTAAAGTGCTTATTCAAAATGCTTAAATCCCTGAGTTCTATTTGTAGCAGTTCATAAAACATGTGCATACGTTTATGCAGTGTGTAGTTTTATATCTACCCATCTTTGCTCCAGGAAGTGACCATACCCCCACCCAGATTCTTTTGAATCCTTGGATAAAAGACACAGACACATAGTTGCTCAACTACAAATTGCCTTCTGACACAATTGCCAGGCGGTACTATCTCCCACCTAGAAAACTATACTCTTAGCTCCGTACTTCTCACCTGCCCTAAACTTCAATGGCTAGTTCCATCTAGCCCCTGCCAAACATCCCTGACCATCCACCGGTATTAGTAGCCACAGGCTCTAGCTCCTCCCAAGATCTCACATGGCTACTTCATTCTTCTCCTTCCAATGCATCACAAAACTCCTCTCCTTCTTTATATCTGCCTTTTTCCTCCAGAGACCCTGAAGTGCCCCCTGTACCTTCTGCCCATCAATTGTTCCATGGCTTTCTTTACTGACAGAGCAAGAATCAGTTGGAGAACAGGACCTTAGCATCAAAAACTGCCCCTACACCTTTATCACAGTGCTTGGTAGATAAAGGCAGAAGGATCAAGAGTTCAAGGTCATTATCAGCTAGATGGTGAATTCTAGACTAGAACACTCGAGTCTTTCAAAAGTGAAAACAATTTTAAAAATCATAAATCAAAGCAAAACAGCACTGGGGAGATGGCTCAACGATAAAACACTAGCAGTGTAAGCCTGAGGATCATAGTTGTTCTGATGCCCAGAGCTCATGTAGATGATGGGTAGGTATGGTAGCTCAACCTGTAACTGTCATGTCAGTGCTCAAAACAAGGATTAACTAAAACACAAGGGCCAAACAAAAAAACCAAACAAACAGCAGCAGAAATAAAATACAAAAGCTGCCCCACTGCTCTAAGCTGGAGAGATGGCTTTCAGTTCAGAGTACACGCTGTTCTTGGTAAAGATGGGAGTTCAGTTCTCTATACAACAGTGCAGAGCTCACATGTACCTTTAACTCCAGCTCCAGAAGAGCTGATGGACACATATTTAGAAACAAATTAAATCTTAAAAACAAACCATTGTCTCCCAAGCTAAACATAAAAATTTCTTAAAAATTTGCACTCCATCTTCCATTAGTAATCATTAAGTGCATATTTAAGTCTATTTTCGGAAAAAAAAAAAAGCCTACCAAGTCTAGGGAGCTAATCTAAATAGTTCAACATTATAAGCACATTAATAGTAATAATATCCATGGTTTAGAATGCATTGGATTTTTCTTGTCTTCTGTCTAGGCCATAGCATTAGGCCTCTCTAATTTTGTCTAATAAAACCTAGGTGATGATTCCTTGATTCCTAACTATTTTTATGTCGAGGGTTGTATTTTGGAGGATCACAGGAGAATGCAGAACTTTTAATTTTTAAGATTTATTTTCTTTTTAATTATGTATTTACATGCTGACTGTGTGTGGGTATAGGTGCTCACAGATGCCAGAAAAGAGCATCTGATCCTCTGGAGTTCAGCCTGCTTCAAGCTGGGAACAGAGTCTGGGTCCTCTGTAAGTACAGCCAGCACTCCTAACTGCTGAACCACCTTTCCAGTCCCACCCTATTGCCTGTATTCTTGACTATGTAAGTCTATATAACTAAACTTGCAAGGGACAATGTTTCCATGATTTTATGTGCTAAATCTCTAGACAATTTAAAGGGGTATTTTACTAATAAATACTGAGGAGTCACACTCTACAGATTTGCTTAAAGTTGCTGAGCTTTGGAATTTGAGGGTGTCTGTGGCTTACACTCACTTGAGCTTTTCAATTCCATTTCTACCTGCGACTCATCTTCTGAAGGATCTTACTCAGCTCTTGTCCTTCTTTTTAGCTTATACTCTGTCTTATGTTTCTGCTTCTGCCCAGGATGGTTATGCCATTGCTGTAGATACTGAGTTTTACCTTAAGACTTATCCTCACATACTTGCATAAGAGTGGATCGGGGGCTCTGTGATGCAGATGCAGGATACTACGTGCACTGCACAGGGAAAAAGTCTTCCTTATTACTGTCCCTCCTTGATTGCCTTTTTTGTTTCCTATCTATAGTCTAAGAATATGTTTCTGGAAAGCAGGAAAACCACAGTGATCAGCCCCAATCAATGTGAGTTAATTCATTGCATGGTATTACTTTGTTTAAAATGCCTAACAGGGGGACTGGAGAGAGGTTAGGTGCTTAAGAGCACTTGATACTCTTCCAGAGGACCCATGTTCAGTTCTCAGGACCCATGCCAAAATGTTCACAACCACCTATAACTCTAGACCTAGGGAACTCAACATCTTCTCCGGTTCTCTGAAGATATGTGCACTCATATTTGTATACCCCTCCCACATAATTAAAAATAAATGAATTTTAAAATACCTAAAAATGTCAAATATCTTCCATGATTGCTAACAAGACACATTTCTGTGGGCATAACAGAAACTAAAACTTAAATGTTTTATATTCTTTCACTTTTCAACCTTCTATTCTATTCTCAACTAAATTACAGCTCGAAGGGTTGGCTACAACCATCCCTGACTCTGTAAATGACCTACCTGTCTTTGGTGGCTGCAGATCAGAACAGTGGAGCCACCATGATTCTCTCTTTTGAAGACCTGTGTCTTTTAGTTCATTTATTGCTTGCTTTTTGTTTATTTGCTTTATTGATTATTGGCTTATTTTTGTTTATGATTTATTTTGGTTTATTAGGGGGTGATATATTTCTCTGATGAGTATGCTAGTTAATGTGAAAACTTACCACATCTTAATTTTATCTTTATGATAAAGTATTTAACAGCAGAGAAAGATGGTGATTTAGACCTGTTATCCCAGTTCTCAGGAACCAGAGGAAGGAGGGCTATGGGTTCAAGACACTGTTGACTACACAATAATTTGACAGTTTGGGGTCATCAATGACACTCTGAAATAATAAATAAATGAACACACATATACACAAACACATGCATGTGAACTCAATCACACACAAAAGCAAGAGGATGTGTTGCGTTTATGCAAGTATGCATGTTGGAAGGATTCTGTGTTGTTATTGCTCTAGAAATTTCTCACACACATTTCTTTAGTTCCTTATCTTTCCTCTTTTTTTCAATCCTGTATTCAGGATTTAATATTGGAATACCTGGATTTAAAACAAGAAGGAACATCCTGGCTATATGTGAAAACTCAAGCCAGAGACTGCACAGGGCAAAAAGAGCAGGAGCCTAGCCTCTTGCGTTTATTGTTACTATGGCCTTGAATCTGAGAAGTCATTCACATTAGATATTTTAAAGTCTGCTTTCTGTATTTTATTTATTCTGTTTTCTATGCAGGGGCTGCTCTAATGTTGAAATCTGGAGTTATTATTCCCTCATGTGGCCTGTGTTGTGCTAATGGCTTAGACATATGGAATACAAGAGAGACCAGGTACGGTGAGACACATCTGAAACTCCAGAAGGACCATCCTGTGCTACTGAGTTAAGACCTGCTTTGCAGAGGGAGAGGCTACATAGAAAGACCCTGTCTTAAAATGTAAATGAAATATAAATATAAGATGGGAGAGAAACTCTTCATTTATAGAATAACCGTTGACTCCTACAGATTTTGTGACCAGAGATTTCTCCTTCCTTGAAAGCTATAGGCTGTGTTTGAGTAAACCCCTCCACCATTTGTGTGTGTGTCTTTGTATCTATGTGTATGTCTGTGTATGTGTGTGTGTGTGTGTGTTTGTGTATGTATGTGTGTGTGGGGTGCCAGGGTTTGTCCTAGTGTGTATCTTTGGTGTTGGAGAATTGGGCTTCCCCTTACCCCACATTTATATCTTTGATGAAGGTCCTGGAGACTTAACTCCTGGTTGGTGCTTCCTTCTCCTTCAGGTGATTAGCTTGCCTAAAGTTTAGTCAGCACACTGTAAACTGTTGATCAGCTCCGTTCCACAGCTTTATGGGATGAAAAGGCCTTTGTTTTCATGTCTTGCACAACAGGATTATAAAGTAAATGCCCTTGACTCAGAGCTCCAAATCATGCAGGTTGTTTTTCTCAAATCAGGGTTCATTAAAGATTTAGCAGCACTCCCTTTCATCATCGATGCTCAGAGACCTTTCTCTTCGTAGTTTCTTATTAAAAATTATCTTACCTGTTGGGATCATCTCCAATTCTACTGAAAATTCCAGTCTCAATGTGGGATTACTAATTAATCCTCATTGAGATTTGTAAGAGATTGCATGGAAATACTTGACTAAAGCAGTCAGCATTTACACCTTTTCTTGTAATGTTTTCTATGGAATTTTATATTTTGTATCCTGTTAAATGATGTATTTTCTTCCTTATGAATTCTATCTGGTAAAAGTTGGTGTGAAAGATATATTTGATGTTTACTGTATCCCATTGCAAGTCTTCATGTGGACTGTTTCTCCTATTCCTAGTTGGCATGGAGGTAAGTGCTTCACTGGTTTTTCTTCATCTAAATTTGACATATTTTGCACACATAATATAATGAAGCTTTGCACTCATCTCATGTGTGTGCATGCCTGTATATATATTTACATGTGTCCTTCCATCTCTTAAAAATGAGGTGTAGTGTGTTTCAGAGAAATAAATTTAGTCTTCTTATATATTTCCCCTCAGTTTTACTCTCTCCTTTATTCTCAGAAGGCAACTGAATTTTGTAGCAATTAATTATTCTTCACAGAGGGCTTTTGATAATACTGTTGCCTATTGATTTGTCTATAAATGTAACATACTGTTATCTAAATGGGTTATATTTGCATAAACAATGATAATCTGTATTATTATTATTATTATTATTATTATTATTATTATGCTTCTAATATTTTTATGTGACCACTCTCAGACCCAAAGAGCAGGGAAATACACTTTGATTCTCAATAAAGCTGCTGCAAAATACAATGGAGTGTTCAAAAAGCAAAGGCAGTCAGAGAAGCAGAAAGAAGTCAATATATCACTCCAGTATGAGTACATTGCTGAGCTCTGTAAATATGTCACTTGGAACTGTGAATTTACCCCCGTTTGGCTGACCTGTGTAATCAACATGACACCAGCCTCAGTTCCACTCTTATTTCAAACACGTTGTGTGTGTGTGTGTGTGTTTCTCACTAATTACTGATGGTAGAGTATGTATCTTCGTCAAGGTCTCCATTGCTGTGAGAAAATACCAGGATGAAAAGCAGCTTGTGTATCTAAAATATACAAAGGACTCGAGAAATTAGATTCCAGAAAGCCAAATAACTCTATTAAAAATGGGGAACAGAGCTAAACAAAGAATTCTCAACTGAGGAAACTCAAAAGGCCAAGAAGTACCTAAAGAAATGTTCAAAATCCGTAGTCATTAGGGAAATGCAAATCAAAATGACCCTGAAATTCCACCTCACACCAGTCAGAATGGCTAAGATCAAAAGTTCAGGTGACGACAGATGCCGGCAAGGATGTGGAGAAAGAGGAACATTCCTCCATTGCTGGTGGGATGCAAGTTGGTATAACTACTCTTGAAATCAGTCTGGTGGTTGGGCATATACCCAGAAGATGCTCCAACATGTAATAAGGACACATGCTCCACTGTGTTCATAGCAGCCATATTAATAATAGCCAGAAGCTGGAAACAACCTAGATGTCCCTCAACAGAGGAATGGGTACAGAAAATGTGGTACATTTGCACAATGGAACACTACCCAACTATTAAAAATAGTGACTTCATGAAATTCACAGGCAAATGGATGGAACTTGAAAATATTATCCTGAGTGAGGTAACCCAGTCACAAGAAAACACACATGGTATGCAGTCACTGATAAGAGCATATTAGCCCCAAAACTCGGAATATCCAAGATACAATTCACAGATCATATGAAACTCAAGAAGAAGAAAGACCAAAGTTGGATGCTTAAGCACTTCTTAGAAGGGTTCAGAACGAAATACTCACAGGAGAAAATATGGAGACAAAGTGTGGAGCGGAGACTGAAGGAAAGGCCATACAGAGACTACCCTACCTGGGGATCCATCCCATATACAGTTGCCAAACCCTGATGCTATTGCAGATGCTGGGAACACTTGGTGACAGGAGCCTGATATGGCTGTCTCCTGAGAGGCTCTGACAGACAAATACAGAAGCAGATGCTGGCAGCCAACCATTGGGCTGAGTGTGGGGTCCCTGATGGAGGAGTTGGAGAAGGGACTGAAGGAGCTGAGGGGATTTGCAGCTCTTTGAGGGGAGCAACAGTGTCAACCAGCCAGATCCCCCAGAGCTCCCTGGGACTGGGCCAGTAACCAAAGAGTACACAGAGAGGGACCCATGACTCCAGCCGAGTATGTGGCAGAGGATGGTCTTGATGGACATCAGTGGGAGAAGCCGCCTTTGGTCCTGTGGGGGTTTGATGCCCCAGTGTAGGGAATGCCAGGGTGGGAAGACAAGAGTGTGTGTGTGGGGGGGGAAGGGAGCACCCTCATAGAGGCAAGGGGAGGGGAGATGGGATAGGAGGTTTCTGGAGGGGAGACTTGGAAAGGGGATAACACTTGAAATGTAAACAAAGAAAATATCCAATAAAAGAGAAAAAAGAGGGAAAAAATAAAGAAAAGCAATTTGTGGAACAAAAAGTTTATTGGCCTCACACACTCCCAGTCTAGTCTACTGCGAAGGGAAGTCAGGGCAGTGTCTCAGGCCAGGAGCTCAAGGCTGGAACCTACAGTCAAGAAGTGAGGCAGAGGCCATGGAGGAATATACCTACTGTTTGCTCCGCTTGGCTTGCTCAGCTTGCTTTGTTGTACAGATCAGGACCACCTACCTGTCAATGGGTGGCATTGAGTTTTTCTTTTCCTAAATGACTCTAACTTGTGTCAAGTTGACAAAAGCCAACCATCACAGGAAGCAACTTTAAAATATAGGACTTCAGTTAACTTTTAAAAACACACCATTTGTCCTCTGTCAGTTATATGGGGGTCTCAAACTCCAGTAGAGATGATGATGTTTGGCTTGTCAAGATTTTCATTGACATGACACATTTATATAAAATCCTGTTGGGGTGTAGAATTGGATACACAGATGCACTGTGTTGTCATCAAATTAGGGAAATTGCCTTCTGTACCTTACTGTACACTCTAGTCTCTGTGACTATTTTACAGTCCCCCCACTTTGTTCTAAGATGTCATATTTAGGTGACATATGTAGTGCTTTTTGCTAAACTCCAATGGTCCTACACTTATGATCAGCACCGGATATTATATTAACATATACTTAACATCCTGCCCTTGCCTATGTGGTGACTGCTTTGTCTCTATTTGTCAATTACACACAAAACTTAGCTTTAGAAGAAAATATGAAAGTATAAGCTTCCATCCCTTCAATGTTCTATTTCTTTAATGTACTCTTTGTACATAATTTTAGTGGTGTACAAACTTTTCAGGGTCATTGCTGATCATACTGCAAAGCCACAGTTCAAAATATCTGTTTTTTTTTAACTAAGGTTCAGTTCTCAGGTAGCACCTGACACATTAAAAAAAGCCACAGACATCAAGTGCTGGCTGGACTCCTGAGTTTTTATCCAAGTATACGTGAACCCCAGAGAGGTTCATTCAAGAATGTTTTGTTCAGTTAATATAGATTGAAAGAAAGTAAATTCATGTATATTGTAATATTGTAAAAATGTAAAATGTTACAATGACCATTAAGTGACTCTTAACTGCACGAGTCACTAAAAGCTACTTTTGATTATTTAAATAGAGAAAAGGTTCCTTTAGAAATGAATTGCTTGCCACGATAGCTTCATAGCTGATCCGAACAGTTGGATCTGGGCTGGTGTTGGGAAGTTTGGCATCACAGGAGCTATAGAGACAGATGGTTTGATAGGTAAAGTACTTGCCACCTAGATGTGAGAACCTGTGCTAGAGCATCAACACATAGATGGGTGAGACACGGAGACAGAAAAATCCCTGGAAACTGATAGGACAGTGAACAAACACAAGAGATCTTGCTTCTAAAACTGCCAAAGGCAAGGACTGACAACTGGCTGGGGTTTTTCTTTCACCTCCACATACCCTCTAAGGCATGTACACATCTGTACTCACGTGCACACATAGATTAAAATTATTATCTCTTGTGTGTGTGCATGATGATGAGGTGTGGGGGCACAAGCTTGGCAAAAGCATGTGGGTGGAGATCAGAGGACAACTCTCCGGAGTCCTGCCTCTCTTTATGTGGATTCTGAGTATTGAACTCAGGTCAATAGGCATGAGCTGCAAGGTGTTCATCTGCTGAACTATGTTGGCAGCTCCACACAAAGAAATTGACTTTGGCAGTATGTTTGATCTATACCCGTGAATGTAAATGCCTGGTGGTACCATAAATCTCACCAGAGAAAATTAAAAACTAGATCAGTGCATGCTATACCATTACATTTGATTTTTTTTTTTTTTTTGGTAATTGGAAAAATATTCATGTACATTCAAAAGTATGTTCTGCAAGTTATACACTTACTTATGAAGTACTACTACCAATTTAGTCCTTCATGTGTATTTTCACATGTTTAAAATTCAAATACTTTAGAGGGAATTTTCACAGGATGTCTCTCAAAGATGGGTTAAAATTGATAAGACCAGGGCCATATTGACCAATAGGTCTCTGACCTACAACTACAGTAGTCATCCCTGGAAGGCAGGTACTTGTGAAACAACTGACTAACCAAAGCATTCACAACTGACAAGACCCTTAATTCTTGACCCTGTTTCCAACTTATGACTACCCATTGAAAGCAAATATATATATATATATATATATATATATATATATATATATATATGACCCTAAACACCCATAATACCCATGCTGTACCTCTTCTAAAGTAGCCAGTCCTACTTTCCCCATGAAATGCCAACAACTGTCAATACACTATACCCCAAAATCTTTTCTTCCATTCCATATAACTCTTCTTCACTTGTGTACCTGTATTAAGTCATCTATGAGAAGACTTGATTGAGAAGTTGTTTAGATCAAATTGGGCTGTAGACAGGTCTATAGGGCACTAGCTTGATTGGTTATTGGTATAGAAAGGGCTTTGCCCACTATGGGTGGGACAATCTCTAGGGTGTGTGTGTGTGTGTATGTGTGTGTGTATGTGTGTGTGTATGCATGAGCATCTTAGATCATAAACATATACATATGCATATACATATGCATATACATATATATCCATCTTAGGTCATATATATAGTATATAATGTATACAATTACATATATTATGTATTATATACTATGTATATATTATTAGTATGTATTATACTATATACTATATGCTATATGCTATATGCTATATGCTATATACTATATACTATTTAATATTTATTACATGTCACATGTTGTTTATTATATATTATATATTTATTATATTATATATTTATTATATATTACATATTACAAGTTATATTCTATACATTATATGTTATATGTTATATGTTATGTTATATGTTATATGTTATATGTTATATGTTATATGTTATATATTATATATAATATATTATATATTATATATTGTATATTGTATATTGTATATTGTATATTGTATATTGTATATTGTATATTGTATATTGTATATTGTATATTGTATATTGTATGTTATATGTTATATGTTATATATTATATATTATAATGTAAGAATCAGCCAGAGAGAGATGGGACAGGGAAGAGAGAAAGAGAACAAGACAGTAAGCAGCATTCATCCATTGTTTCTGCTTCAGTTCCTGTCTCCAGGTTTTTTCTTAAATTCTGGACCTAGATTTCCTCAATGATGGGTAATGTGACATGGAAGCCCCAATCAAATCAACCCTTCCTTACTGAGTTGCTTTTGGTTAGAGTATCGAAATTTTCCAACAGAGGGTAATATTGAAGAGTTATGGGTTTTATGCTAATGAGAGACTGAGAAGGAACTGTGTCTTTTGTTTGTGAGGTCCTGGCTATCTCATTAATATCCTTTCAGATCCCTTGACTTACCTATCTAGGAACTAAAATAATCTCTCAGCTATTGTTAGCCATATAGTTAAGTGCATCACTAATAATCTGAGTCATTTCTTAGGAATATGACATGGGTTGTGATCCTTTTGAATGGAGAAGTTAATATTTAATGAAAACCAACAGTTGCCCATGTTTGTTCACTGTTTGTTCACTGGCTCCTTAATTTTCAAAGAAGTTTTAAAGAGATACTTAAAGCTACAAGGCTTCTTACATATCAGATTTCTTGTTAGACCATCTGCTGGAAGAGTTTTGACAGTAACTCTTTAGGTAACAAAATAATAAGTCAGTGCCAGCCTGTGGCATGCACAAACATTCAGAACATCAGAGTTATGTTCTGCAAATATTGCAGGGTAGTTCACCTATGAATTCATTTTAAGAAGAATTAGATCATGGCAATTCCAAGCCCCTCATATTTATTAAAATCTTATGTTTTATTCAGTAATTTTAGAATGTGATGATTTTAACATTCTAATAGATATCATCTTTTACCTAAGACCCTACTATGTTGATGTTTTTGTCTGTTTTGAGACAGTCTCCCATAGCCTAGGCTGCATTCCAACTCTCTATGTAGCAAAGACTGTGCTTGGAAAGCAGAACCCCAGGCCTCTACCTCCAAGGACTGGGGTGGGTGGCATGTATCAACTCTTGAACTTTTAAAATGTCTTGAATTATCATTACTGTGTGAGAAAGAGAGAGACAGAGAGAGACAGAGAGACTGAGAGACAGAGAGAGAAACACAGAGAGACAGAGAGGCAGAGAAAGGCAGAGAGAAAGAACATGCACTATATCATACACATGTAGAGGTCAGAAGACAACTTTCAGGAATTGGTTTTCTCCTCTCACCATGGGTTCTGGGAACTGAACTCAGTTCATCAGGCTTGTTTAGCATGCCTTTTTACCCATGTAGCCACCGCTTTTTCCCTCCTCTACTTTTAAAGGGTCAATGCCATTTGCCTTATGGTGATTTTTTTGCTGCAAACATTCAGTCAATGGGTCTGTATTAATTTAGAAATGAAAATATCTAAAAGTAGTGAATCTTTACAGACATATGTATTGAATGTGTTATACTGTATTGAGAAAGGTCACATTGATTTACAGTGAGATGTGTAAATAGGGTATGCCTTTTAATTATAAAGTTTTGATGTGATTATATGTGCCACAATGCATAAGCTGTGGAGGTCAGAAGAAAATTTACAGGAATCCCACCTCTCCTTCTATAACTAGTGTCTGTGGATCAAACTCATACCCTCAGGCTTCGTGCCAAGCCCCTTTTACCCATGTAACATCTCGCTGGCCCACTTTTGTCATGTTTCATCTTTCTCCCACATCTTTGCAATTGAAGGCCTTGCTTTGAGTTGAAGGTGCTAAGGGATGGAGGTCCTTGATTTCTATGTGGATGATTGAGTTAGTTTGATATTTAGGTTTCACTTCCAAACTTACTCATTATACTAACAGTGAGACACATATTCTCTCTCTACTATACTGTGAAACTATATTTACTGCAAGTATATCTGTTCTCTCTGTGTGTATGTGTGTGTGTTTAAAATTATTACTGAACTCTTTTCATCTAACATTATTTGAATTATAAAATCTGTATTTCCTACTTCTTTTGACTTACTCCTTTTTTAAAATGTAGAATTTTGGATCAGTCATTTTTCTTTAATTACTCCAATTAAATTAATTAAATAATTTAATTAGCCCAATTATTTGACTACTGCTTTGGGAGTTAGTTTTAGATTTTATTTTTAATTATGTGTCTGTGTCTGTATTTTTGCACGTAAGTGCAGTGTCCACAAAGCAGAGAAGGGGCTTTAGATGCCTTTGGAGCTAGAGTTACAGGTGTTTTTAAGTTTGGCAATATATGTACTGGTAACAGGAGTCTGGTCTTCTGCAAGAGCACACTGTGCTCTTAACTGCTCAGCCATCCTCCAGACCTCGTGATCAGTTTTTACTTAAGTTTCTTTAATATTCATCCACAAATTATGCACTCACTCCACACTGTTGAGACCCTCACTCCACTCTTTGCTGCTTTTCTCACAAGCATCCTCCATGTTTCAGAAAACAATCTCATTTCTCCCTTTTCAAGATGCTTCCCTGTTCACAGTACTTGATCCTCTTAATAGTCCTGTATTCACTATTTCCCATTAATTTGACAGCTTATGTATTATGGTATTTTTGTTGCTTTTAACAGGGTTTGGCTTTAGTAGCAACAACATATTGATAATTTAAATGCATAGATTAGTGTAAATGCCATTGCAGTACTGTGTGTTGTGTGAGATCAAGTAAGGAAGTACAAGTACATATATCACGTCATCATGTAATACAAATAGTATCACTCGGGATTTGTGTACAACATGTTTTCAATAATCTATGGAGACGACTTTAATTTTAATGTGTGTGGAGAAGTCAGTTGATAAACACAGAACAGGAGCTAGGATAGAGGAGAAAGACAGCAGAAGCTGTGTGTCTGGGAGTCATCATAGACTACATTAGACATAAAAGGGGAACAGGGTGCATTAGGAAGAGGAAGAAGCCTAGTGAGGAAGCAGGTGAGGCTGTGGAAGGGAAGTGGGGAAGGAGAATACAAGGAAAGAAAGTATTTGTGAAAATGTCACAGTGAGAAACATTATTTGGTTTACAAATTTAAAGATCACTAAAAAATGATAATGGAGAATTCCATAAGTTATTTTTTGTATATGCATATTTTGATTGCATATATACACATGCACCATCTGCTTGCCGGTTACAAACAGTTGTGAACTACCATATGAGGGTGCTGGCATTGAACCCCATTTTTCTGAAGGAATTACAAGTTCTCTTAATGCCAAGCCAACTCGCCACACCCCTTTTTTTGTGGAGAATTATGTAGGAGGAGGAAATATTGATGGTTCGGAATCTCAGTGTGAAATTTCTATAAATGCTTTCGCACAGTTTACCACATCACTGGTCAGATGTATAGACTCAGTGTTGACACCATCTTAGATCAGATACAATGTCTTCATATTATACCCTTATGCCTCAGTGCAGGGTGAGACTCTGACTGAAGCATGTGTTAGAGTGTTTAAGAACAGAACCTGGGGGTTGGCAGACACATGGCAGATGCCCTTGATCCCTCCTCTAAAGTCTAATTCAGCAGCTGAAATGCACATCGCAGCTATCTGGACCTTTAATAAACACCCAGGTGTTTCCGAGGTGGTGCCTCATGATGAGGCACAGGTGCCCCCAACACTGATCATCTCAAATCACACCTAGAGACCCATAATTTGCTGAAATGAATCAACTCGTCCAAGGAACATTTAAATCACACTGGTCTTTATGCTGTATGCTGAGTAGTTTTTCGTTTCAGAGAGGTTTGTGATGTGTGTTTCCTGCACTAATAAAGCTACAACTCTGACTTGAATCCTCAAGGGTAACATGGGAAGTGACTGAGAAAATAAACTTAAGAACTGTGTAAGGAAAGGAACAGGGCAGAATGAATAAATATGCAAATCCAGGCTCAGAAGGAAGGTTAGTGATTGGCAGGGCCCGGACAAGGGAAAAAAAATCATCATGACTGCTAATTAAGTATGAGGTTTTGAAGGGGAACTAACCTAGCATTAGACAGCAACAGTGTAATGAATACAGATATACTAAAACATAAACAGTTGCACATTATAAGGATTTATAGTAGGTGAACCGTGTGTCAATCAATCTAGTCAGCAAAAGAAAAGGAGAGCTAGAGGCATAACCCAGTCCTTTCCTAGTATCCACAGCCTGGTTTTTGATCCCCAGTCTCCCAAAAAAATGAAAGACAAGAACAATATCAATTAAATCACTGTGGTAGTTTGTTTTTCCTCAATGTGAGACAAACAAACAAAACCTGACATCTTAAAGAACTGAAGGCAGGAGGGGCTTATTTTTAACTCACAGTTTAAAGTTGCAGGCCACCATGATGCAAGAAGATGGTGACCCAAGTAGGTTTGTCTGTGGCAGTGGAAGTTCACAATGCTATTTGTTCAAATATTGGTGGCTCAGGAGGCAGGAAGCTGGGGCAGGAACCAGAAGGGGATCTAACCCTTAGTTCTGTGTCTAGCAAACCACTTCTCCTAGCTGGTCCATATGTTCCCAAAGTTCTCCAACTACCCCAAAGTTCCCTAACCTCCCACCAGCTCTGCACAGGCTGGAACCAGTGTGAAATGCGTATGAACCTTCGGGTGGAAATTCCCATTCTTTTTTTTTTTTTCATTTTTTATTAGATATTTTATTTACACTTCAGATGCCATCCCCTTTCCCCATTCCCCCCTTGAAAATCCCTATCCCATGCCCCCTTTTCCTTTTTGCATTTATACATTTTTTAAAAAACTTTGACTGGTGGAGATACATGAATATCTGCCTCCCTGTCTCCCCCCTCTTTCTCTCTTTCATCACCTAGCTTCTCCTCTCCTTCTTCTCCTCCTCTTCTTACTCCTTCTCTTCCTCTCAGTACTCCTCCCACCTTAGCTCCTCCTACATATCACCCTTCCTGTTAAAATGAAACTTTTCTCTCAAAATATAATTAGAGCATAAATATGCCAATTTGTACCAGTGAGGTATAAGATGGTCCTAATACCCAGTCCATCATTTTGTTGACTATCTAGCACCTCTGTCATCTATCCTAACTAAAACATTTAGTTCTGAACCTGGCTTTAGGATAAATGTCAGCTGACGACCATCCACTCAAATCTTTTCTCTCAAGGTAAATAGCCAGGATTGGCTATGAGGCTATAAGTTTTCAACCCCTTCAAGCCCTTGCAGTCCTCAAGAGGTGGATCAAGCAAACAAGTGAATAACTGTAGACGCCTATCAGGCTCTTCCGGGGAGATGTCTGTCAGCAAGGTGGGATGCATTATATAAGAGGAGACATAGTAGTAGTAGTAGTAACAATAATAAAAAAATATTCAGATGTAATTTTAAGACTTCTCAATCATTGCTGGACAATCACAGCAAACCTTAACCACTTAAATAACACTGCGTGCACTGTAACCAAAAGAAAAGTATGTATTCATCATGTGTTAGCATGAACACACCAGGGATTATATTCTATGCATTTGTCATGTTCCTATAAAGAAATATGAAAATAGAAAAAGTCTCACTTATCTTCTCTGTGAACAAAAACTGAATTTATTTTCCAAAGCAGTTAATATCTTCCTTGTGGGATCTCTAACTAGTTCTTTTAGAAGGACATCTGTCTTCCTCTTCTGCCACAGCACTAACCAAATGATTCAGGGGCTGACAGCTGTTCACAGGGAATGAGTGTAGCTGAGAGAATGAGTCCAGAGAAAAGAGACTCCAGGGCAAGCACTAAGCAACGTTAAGAATCTGCTTTTATTGTCAGAAAGGCTTAGTGACAAGGAACCCATGTGTGTGCATGCGTGAGAGAGACAGAGAGAGAGAGAGAGAGAGAGAGAGAGAGAGAGAGAGAGAGACAGAGACAGAGACAGAGACAGAGACAGAGAGATTGGCTGACTGAGATACTTTCTGTTTGAGCCTTGCACATTGCCCTCATCTACATACAGAGAAAAACCTTCACCGTGGGCTGCTCAAGGAGGTACAGGTTATTTTATACTCCATCACACCAAGAGGTAGAGTGGAGTTGGCATTGGCTGCTTTGTCATTATTAGTCTACATGTGTAGTCTGAGAAAGACCCTCATCTTCCACCAGAAGATAGGAGAGAACAAAGCTCCTGCAGGGATGTCAACAGCACCCATAAGTTACTTGTAGTGTGCTCTTATGTTTTAATACAGAAGTACAAGAAAGATCTTAATATACTATTAATTTGGGGGTAATTCAGAGGGATAAAGGGCAGTTTATTGAACTTCATAATCCCAAGATTGATGAGCATCTGAGAAGGGGTAACCTAGTTGGGCACTGTCTGATTCATAGGCTATACTGAGTTGGGATGTAGTAACTGGTCCATCACTGTTACCTAGGCTGCCTGTGAAAACTGTCCTTTGGCAATTTCTCCTTATTTGGGCAGAACATGTAGGACTCTGGGTGGTTAGCATCACATAACAATCTTACCCTTTTTGAATCCATCAGTAAACACCATTTTAGTTGTCTTCTCTTTGTGACTCTACCCCTATTTAAAAAAAAAAAATCCATAGAAGAGGTAAAGTAATTTTAATGAAAACAACTATGGTATTTTCAATTGGTGAGATGAAAAATGTCATGGAAACTATTTGATGATACTTGGGATCTCTAAATCATTGTTACAAAATATTTATAATATTTTCATTGAGGGTTATTATTACTTCTTGTTTTTGTTCTTATTGCCATAGGAAAGCTTTGCTGGCATCTGCTCCTATACTAGTTTGCCAGAAGTAGTCCAGGTAAATTCCATTAAAAAGAAATTTGGCATTCATATGACTTGGAAAAGTGGGGAAAGTGAAGCTATTAATATCTTGTTTTTATGTCATACTAAGTTTGATCAATGAATTATATCTTGGAATCCATGTCATTTCATTTTAACTGTCAATCTGACATAGTCTGTGCTCAGTTGAGGAGGGAGTCTGAATGGAGACATTGTCCAGATAAAATTGGCCTGTGGATGATTGTCCTGATTGTTAATTGATGAAGAAGGTCCAGAAAACTGTGGGTGGCACCACTCTCTGAGATGATGGTCCTGGGCTTCAAAAGCTGGTTAAGCTTGGGTCAGAAGTTAGTAAGCATCATTCCTCCACAGCTTCTGCCTCAAGGTCCTGCTTGAGTTTCTTCCCTGACTTCCCTCAGTGATAGACTGTGTCCTGTACACTGAAATAAACTATTTCCTCTCCTAAATTCCTTCTGGTCAGAGTGTTTATTCCAGCACCAGAAAGTAAACTAGAACATGGTAGCACCACACTGTGTGGGTAACAAGGGAAGGTCAGTCTCGTGCCCTGGGTCTGTAACATATCAAACACTTATTCTCAGACATTGGAAACTCATATTCTGGCCAGCTAAGTAGTCTCTGAGAATCCTTCAAGATGTAGATGAACATTCTGCATTTTGGGGAAGAAGAGGGATCTTCTAGCATCACTTAAGGCCATCTTAAGTGCAAATGCTCCGGGAAGCCAGATGTCCACCTACAGCTGTTTTCAAAATTTATTTTCCTTTACTCACCCAGTTCTAACTCTCACTGTGAAGCTTTTAGCCTTCAATATCCCTCACATATAAACTGAATCCTAAACAAAACAAACAAAAGACTTAAAGAAACAAATGTTGCCACAGCTTAACACATAGATAGCAGGTGTTTCAGTAAATAGCCATTTACCATTAGTGTGACATTAAACACATGTCACAAAAGCCGAAGTTTTTCAGTGAATTCTCAGCTTTGTTTGTTATTGTGTGTTTGCAACTGCCTCCATTTCTTTAACACCCCAACTAATGAAAGATGCATTTTGACTGATAATAAATTGTGCTCTGTTTTAAGGAGTTAAGTTAAAGTGTTTATAAGAACACATTCCTTTTGTTAATTTACCTCATGCTTGCTTTTCTTTTTTGATTCAATTAATCCCATTGTGAAGAAATGCTTACTAAGGAAGGTAAGATGACTACCCTCTGCATAGGCAACCTCCCTGGTGTTGTAGGCCAAATCTCCAAAAACTACAGAAGAATAGTATCATGCTGTGAACAACATCATTTTCCCTTGCTTTAATCTCATGTTTTTCTCTTTATCATGACTCACATGAATCCAGAATCTAGTATTACTGAAATTATCGAAGTCCCCAGTGGATGATTGGCCTGGAAACAGAATTGAGTATGTCTAATGACCCTGGAGCTGGCATAATAGTGATATTACTGCTCACCATTCAGGCATGTCCTATTCCACTGCTTTCATGATCTTAGAGAATGGAAATGACAGAAGAGCTTTGAGAGGATTTGCCTTTCTGAAGGCCATGGAGCTAAGGAAAATGCAAGGGACTGCATCTGGAAGAAAGTTTTAATTATTTGGATTGGAGACCTAATGTAAAAGCATATCCCTCTTGGCATCAGACCGAGCTCTACCAGAACAAAAGGTTTACACGATGTAAGAATGGGGTTGGCTCTACTACAGGGTTCGATTGGCTGCTGGCTCTGGGTGGTTAAAAACAGCAAAATTTGTTATAGTTACATGACGTGAAAGGGAGTGTCAAGATTGTGAGGGCTGATGGGAAGACAGCTGAAGGAGTTTGGGAAATGGTAGTAGATCCATTGATTGTCGGGAAATCTAATCACCAAAGAGCACTCTTAATAGGGGTGAAAGAAAGCTGTGTGCATAACAATAGCTGCCCAGCTACACATTTCTCGGTCATGCTTGGCATTACATGAGGCGTGACTGTTTTGAAAACGGCATATACAAAGACACCTTGGCTTGCTACCTGTGGTCCCACAATACTCAAGGATATTTGTTTTAGAGACACAGAGAGCTGCAGTGGCCTAATTAGGGTGTTAACAATTTGTAGTCAGCAGCCAGAGGGACACAAGAATGTAGTACGTGAAGATGAAAGAAGTATATGTGCAGAGACAATTCCCATGGCAACACATGGCGACTGGAGTTTACAACAATGGGTCCCTTGAGGCCATGGGTTATAGTTTCCTCATTTCTTTATCTCCAGCTTCTAACTGGGTGATCATTTACAAAAACCTCAGTAAATGTTTGTTGAATTGAATCAGTTGAAATAGCTTGTGTTTGTAAAGCAGCCCTCTGAGGTCAGTAGAATTTCCTGCTTACAGACAATGGTATCAAAGCTTGAAAAGTTAACAGAGACAGAACTGGAAGGAACTGGGAGGAATTGGAATGTGAATGTAATCTTTATGGATCAAAAACTAATAACATTTATATCATCAAAAAGACACTCCAAACTAGGTCTTCAGTCCTATGAGAGAGCTGCAGAGAGGAAGGCTCAACGTTGATGAACTTAGGGATTCTCAGATTCATTACTACCCATCCTGAAGTTTCATAATATGTGTTAAATATTCTGATAAAATACCAATTACATAATGCTTCTTTTTGCAGTATCCATTACCCAAAAAGGATTCTCACACTTTTTATATCATTTTGAATAGTTTTTTAAGGGTGTGAAGATAATGGTACCTAATGTTCATCATATATCATGGTGAGAGAGATTCCATCACTAGCTTGAACATGATGGAGTATAGTCATTACATTCTGGAAAGAAATAATTTCAACTTACTAGACATTGTTCAAAGAGTATAAACAAGAGTTTTCTAAATTTGGAACACGCAGAGGTGTATTTTCATAGGTCTAATTTGCTATCTATCCATACTTCCTATAATGACAGGATTTTTAATTGAAAACATATTTATTTTTAGCATGGACCACTTACCTGAAGTAAAACAGACAGATATGTACTATTATTCCTTCATTTGTGCAAATTATCTTTCATTGAATTTTTCATTGACTTCATATTTGAGATTATGAAGTCATTTTTGGATTAGGCATTTGCTGTGTCATAGCATGAGGCTGCTTCCTGTCTTTACAGTTCAAATGGGTTAAGCATTATACGAAGTCAGAAATAATGCAGTCATTTAGGGAGGTGGCTGGAAGTGGATTGATTCCTGAGTAAACAACTGGGTTGTTAAAACTGAGCTTTGAGAATGAGTAGTGCTTCAAAATGTCAAGTTATGAACAGAGGGTCAAACAAAGGGCAGGGCATTATTGATCAGGAGAAACAGACACACAGGGGGAAAGAGAGAGGGGGCAGTAATAAAGTATTTAACTCACTTAACATCTACACAATAATGGTAATTTATACAGATTTCTGTTTATTTAATATAAGACAGTATTTTAAGAGATTAGGCAATTTAAACAAAACATATATTAAGATCCAAGTCCTCATATAATACATAATTTTTTCATAGGAAATATAACATTATCCTACCTAACCAGCATTTCTATATTAGAAAGAAAAAAGTATTAGAAAGAAAAACTCAAATTACCTCCATAATAACATATCATTTTTTTAAAAAAAGTAAACTTGTTCACTGTCTTAATTTGTTAAATAAACTTATTCACTGATTTTCATCGAATGGTCATCAACTGTGATGCTGCTCAAGTGAAAATCAAGAAACAGAAAATGGAAATGTGAAAAAAGCTGATGTTTGGATTGCTGTCATTTTTAAGTTAGTCATTAGGTAACTAGTTGCAGCTAGTCATAATATAAATGCATCAGACTTGGTTGCAGACACAGTAACTAGTTTGTTAAAGACTAAATATATTATTGCCCATAAAGACTAAACCAAAATCCCAAACCAGTTATAAAAAATTCCAAGGGTTATGACTAAGGAGCACAAAGTAGGGAGATGTCATAACAGATCAACAAGGAAACCTCAAAAGCAGTGGAGATTGGATTTGATCATGAGAGTTTATAATGTAGGAATTCTAAGGTTTCAGAATTACTTCTTAAGACCAAATTATTAGAGATGTGACTATGTGAAGCAGATGAGAGAACAGGATGGAGGAGGTGACAGAAGACCCTTGTTAGGTTGACAGCACAAAAAAGTTCATGGTTGGAAGTAAAGACAGTATTTATGTATCAGGAAACCTGTCACAGAGAAATTAAAGTAAAAGGCAGGGAAAACCTGCTAAGATACGCAACTTAGCAATTGCACATTTTAAAAACCAGAGTCATTAAGCTTATTTTCAATCATTAAAATCTGCCTAGAGGCCAGAAAAGAGTGTTGTAAATTACTAAGTAGTAAGTAGATTTGAAAAGTTCTTCGGCAAAACTCTGGCTGAGGTGAATACTCTAGCTAGTTAGGCACAGTAAGTAAAAGATAGTATTGACATTCTACAGGACTCAGCAATTATTTAAAGTAATAAAATACCAAGTTTACTGATTGTAAGTCAGTATAAGAAAATCAACTTTATTTTTGTCCATTTGATGAAAAAAAGAATGACTTATAGTAGCAATAACAATAAATATTAATGTACCAAAGAATAAATCTAAATGCTACTACTGAATATTGATAAATTAGTATTTTCTGATGATAACAGTATTTATTAATGTTATTAATATTATGTAGTCATGCAAAACTTTTATAAACAAAGCATAATACTTTATGATTGCTATTTAGTTCAATTCAATCCCAAACATTTTTTATTAATGTTGTAACAATATTAATTCTTCTGAAAACCATGAATCACATTGGTAAACTGAAATAGAATAAAACATGTTATTTTTTATTTGAGAAAATAGTTATGAAATTTATATGTAAATGTAAGGGGAACTTTCTTAATTTAGCTAAAATATAAAGTATGTAGCATTCAAAATATCATGCTTCAGGCAAAATGATAGGAATAATCAGATTTAGTAACCTGCAAGAACGTAGATAATAAACAGGACATTTCTTAATAACACCTATCAATCTGAACAATATAACTAAGATACCTATTTCATACAACACATAAAAAATGTGAAAGACAAAAATGTAGCAAACTAGCATGAAATTAATCAAGTGTGGATTTCCTTAACCATATAAGCAAACTGTTCTTAAAATAAGTATTGAATACTGGAGAGGACACATGGGTCAGGATGATTCAGTCAGTAAAGCATTTATCCTTTCAAGTATAAGGACTTTAGTTTAATTCTCAAAACCATGCAAAAATGCTACGTATGATGGCATGTGCTTATAATAAGAGTACTGGAATAGTGGAAACAGTCAGATGCTTATGGCTTGTGGACAATTATATTAAACTATTTGATGAACACCAGGCAAATGAGATACTCCATCTCAAAGAGGTGGGTGGTACTCCTTTTAGGATGATTCCCAAAGTTGTACTCTGGTATCCAAATAAATACACACACACATGTATATACGGTGAAACTTATGTGTGCCCCCACGCTGTCCACACACAGGTGAATACACATACAAACACACCATGAAAGTCACTGGTTAGTTTAGGTTCATGCAACCTAAACTTCCTATTCAATTTTGAAGTTATTTGAAAGATCTATAAAACCTTCTAACGTCAGCAAGGAAGTGACAGTAAGTTAAACCTTCAATGATAACAAGTGACTGATACATAAATGAGAATCCTCTCAATGTAGAGTCATTCAAGACACTAAACCAAAACAAAATAGCAGTTTATGCTTAGTGCAGTAGTAGAAGCTGAAAAATGTAAGAATGGTAGGGTTGATTAACAGGAAAAATAAGGATATTTGTAACCTATCTGTGGGTTATGAATTGGTGTAACTCCTTAAACAAACATGAGATGCCTGACATAGCACTTTGTGTAGGAGCCAGTCCCAACATGGGGTTCTTGCTACTCTGGATTCTTTACAAAGCCTGTTTCATGTTATCAAGAAGAATGTTTATAGTAATATATTTTAATAATGAAACGAGTATAGCAACTACTATTTGTCACTGACATGACAGAATACAAAGAAGAATGCAGAATATATGTAAGTTAGAACACAGCAGTTCACAACATTGATGGTAAATAGTGGTAGCACAGCAAGTGAGCAAAACCTCACAAATTTAATATTGAATGAAATTCACTAGAATGAAAAATGTCGGTAAGAAATATACACAGTATATTTCTTTACTGTATATTTATAATATACAGTAAGAATTATATTTGTCAAAACTGGAAAGATAAATAATATCTTATTGAAAGATAAAGCCATGAAGGAAAACTTTGAAGAAACAGGAGAGAATGATAGATGGATAATAGCTAATGATTACCATTGGCTAATAAGAGAATCTAGGGGATACCCTCACAAAAGACATCAACAATATCAACAATGCTCTTCCTTAAGCTCAGTGCTGACTTCAATATATATTGATTGAATGTGTTTGACTTAGTATTAAAAAAAAGAAATAAGAAAAGAAAACACCTGGAGTCTTAGAAGATTTGACTTTTGATATGAAATGCTTTGAGTGTAATGATGGCATAATGGTTTGTATTATGCTGACTATAGATGACAATAGGATAATTAGTTGGTGAATATGCTTCATATCATTGGCTTTAAGGAGTTGGAAATGTCAGAGCAATTTTTACAGATTTAGCAAGCATGACGAAGCTGAAGGGACACCATGCAGGTATCTAAGCCTGCAGCCCTGCATCATGTAACTGTGGGGCCTCCTCTCCTTCCCAACTGTGTCTGCATGGTCTTATGAGTCTTTCTATCTACAGCAATTCTGAGAGGCCTGGCTGATTGAGATGACCAAGTCCTATATGTACTTTTAAATTTCACAATGGTATTATTATTGTTTCCTTGTATTCTGTTTGAGTGTTGACTTACATATTATCTTCACCTTTACTGGATAACAAGATTTTTGCATATGTATGTGTATGAGTATGCACATGACTATGAAATCCAGTGGACAATGTCAGCTGTAATTCCTAGAGCCTCACCAAGTAGGCCACGATGTCTGGTTTCTCTTTATTAATCTAATTGTGATGTGAAAAGAGATCCGCTGTGGGTGGCGTCATTCCCTGAGTTGTGATTATGGTCTTTATAAATAGAAGAATGTGAGTAGAGTACCAGCATCCAGCAGATTACAGATGTAATTGTAACCCATGACCCCAGACACCTATCCCTGTGACATCTCTTGAATGAGAGACCATATTCTCCAACTGTGAGCCAAATCAAACTCTTGTTTCCTAACTAAGTTGCTTTCATCAGCATGTTTTATCACAGTGACAGAAAAGTAACTAAGGCACTTGCTTTTAAAAAACAGAATTCTAAAAGTCAAGCTTATTCCTCATCACAGTAAGAGATGCTATCATCTTCGCCCTGTTGACAGCAACGTTTTACTAGACAGAAAATGTCTGTTCCATTTGTAGTTGCATATCTAATTAAAAACCTTTCTGGAGCTGACATTTGGTGAATGAGTGTATGGAGTTTATAAGAATCCAAAGAAGACATGGAGCAAAGAGCTAGTTTGTCACATTCTAAGTCAGTGAAGGCCAGTTTAGATACAGTTCTTGAAGGTTTGAGCCTTTCTCAGTGAAATATTCATGACTGTGTTGTGGGTCATTCATTAACCACTGCTTTAACTGGAGAGTAGATAAAAAACTACTTGAAACACTGGTACTTTGTCATATGGAGAAGCTGAGATCCACTTTAGCATCTAGTCTCTCTGACTTCCTGATCCGTCCCCTTCTCTATGAGGAAGAGTTTTAAGGTTTCTGAATCACGATAGTTGACAACCCCACTCCTGGGGGTTTTCTCTTTATAATGAATTTTTAAATTTTGCACTCAATATATTTATATGATCTTTATTCTACCTATTCCATGTTTGTCGGTTTATTCCTAGAAACACTCAGGGGCTTAGGTAGGAATTTTCTTTGCCCCCAAGTATTCAAGGGATGCATAGCAGCTGTGAATTATTGCTTCCTTTCATACCATATTCCTGTGGAGTGAGGTAACAGATGTACTCCTTCGGATCCCTGCCTAATACCAGGATATTCTGAATTCCTGAGAATTGCTGTCACGCTTAAGTCTTTCTTTAGTTTGAACTCTAGGGCCAGAATATTGGTTGCCATAGTTTCTTACACCTGTGTTTTTAATTTTTCCATTAACATATGTACTCTTTGAGTTTTTAAAGCCTTCAGGTCAAGTCTGTCTATTAGCTATGTCCTGGATTCTGACAAGACATTAATTTATATCCACACTGGGGTCTGGGTATTTATAAAACTGAGCCTGGGCCCTGTAATTTCCATCGAAGTAAAACATTTGTTTTGGAGTTTTCAAATGCAGACTGAAAAAGAAGTACTTGCTGACAGAAGCCTAATATAGCTGTCTCCTGAGAGCCTCTGCCAGAGCCTGACAAATATAGAGGCAGATGCTCACAGCTAACCATTGGACTGAGCACAGGGTCCCTGATGAAGGATTTGGAGAAGGGACTGAAGGAGCTGAGAGGTGTTGCAGGCCTGTGAGGGGAGCAACAATGTGAACCAGCCAGACCTCCCTTCTCCCCACAGTTCCCAGAACTGGACCACCAACCAAAGAGTAGACATGGCGGGATCCATGACTCCAGCTGCGTATGTGGCAGAGGATGGCCTTGTTGGACATCAGTGGGAGGAGCAGCCCTTTGTCCTGTGGATGTTTGATGCCCCAGTGTAGGGGAATGCCAGAGAAGGAAGGAGGCAGTCAGTGGGTGAGTGGGTAGGGGAGTACCCTCATAGAGTCAGGGAGAGGGGCATGAATAGGGGGTTCTCAGAGGGGAGACTGGGAAAGGTGATAACATTTGGAATGTAAATAAAGAAAATATTTAATAAAAGAAAAAAAAGTAAAAAAGAAAAACTACCACTCTCAACCACCATTCATTTTGAGGAATTTATCTGGACTTTCAGTGCTTATAGAAGTGAAGATTTACCTCTCTATTACCAGACATGCTTGGCTTATCAGTTCTTATTTGGTTGATTGAGTCCTGTATGCTCCTGTGAGATCTTATACTTTTCACCTAAGTGTATGACACTCAACAAATGTTTCATGTAGAATAAGGAAAAAGAGTTTGTGATCATGATGAGTGTTACAGTAAGTTGGAGAGAGTGCTCAGTAGTGGTTAAGAGCACTTACAAAGGACCTGAGGTTTGTTCCCAGTGCTGTCAGTAACCCCAGTTCCAGGGGTCTTACACATTCTTTAGGCCTCTCTGGGCATTAGGAATGAAATATGCTAGATATACATGCATGCAAGCATTCACACGTGCACATATGTTTAAGAATATAAATTTTAAAAAAGAATATCACGGTAAACAACAAGATAGCCTATTAACACTCATGACCAGATTTGTGGGGCCAATATGATTCTCAAATATAATATTGAAAGGGTCCATTGTTTGTTGAAGAATTATATTGCCTAGTTAAATAATATATAAAAGCAAAGAACATTTTATTCTCCAGACTAGCATTCAGGAATCTCTCATTCCACAATGGAGACCACCAAGTGAGTTCACAGGCCTATTTAAAGCACATTTGGGGAATTCTGGGATAGGTGACCTTTAATCTTGCTCCATCTCTAGGGGCATTCCAGAACCATTACTAGGACATGGGGACTGGAAACTGTTGTTGAGATGGTCTGGAAATTGTTGCTGAGGAAATCTAGAAACTGTTGTTGACCCATTGCCCTTGAATCAGGGCAGGTGGCAGGGCAGCTTCTGATGTCAGGGCAGTTTCTAACTAGCTGTCTGAAGCCTGTTTTTGTTTTTGATTTTCGTTTGTTTGTTTGGTTGGTTGGTTGCTTTTTTTGTTTTTGTTTTTGTTTTCTAGTAACTGACCTGCCTGGGTTTGCCTGGACTTAGGCCTAGTTTCCTGAAGTGTCAGTTTGAAGCCTGTCATGGAGTAATTGCGTTTCAATATTATAATTTAAAATAAATGATTTTTTAAAATTTAAACATACTATGCTATAGAAGGATACCAATATTGTGGGGGTGGTGGGCTGTGAGAGGCAGCTGGGTACCTGGTTGAGCAGGCTTTGAACCCAGAGACCCTTAGGGACTGTAGGAGTTTGGCCTTGCTCCTGGGTCCCCTGGTTTCTTTCACATAGTCACAGACCTCTACAGCCCCTCTCAAAGAGAGGTTTATGGCCATTGGACATGTAGCACAGGTAGGGGAAGTGACACAGGCCACAGAGCCTCAAGACATCTCCATATTCATGAGATACCTAAAGGCCAGAGGGCATAGCCAATTAATCATTCCTCCCCATACCCTCCTCCTTACAAAAGGTATTTAACCTCAGGCCCGCCCTGAGAATACAGAGTATAGCTTCATCCATTTTCCATCATGACAATAAATATCTTAAGACAATATCTTAAGACCCTGGACTACCTCTTGTCTTTGGGTCTCACCATGGGGACCCGTGGAGAAGGTCTTCAACTACAGAGCTGCCTTCTAACCTCCCACCGATGACTTCTCTATGTTCCAGCCATGGAGGCCATCACCTCAAGTGAGCTAGCCAAGCCAGCCATGACCCAGCCAAGCAAGCCTGCAACCAAGAGTCTCATCCCCGCGGAACGCAGCCGGAGCTTGTCCCCCTCACCCTTTCTGGCTGTGGGTAGATCCAGTCCATATGCCCCTGCCCCCATCTTGGCCCTTCTGAGGCCTCTCAGTGGCACCTGAAAGCCCAAGGGCTTGAGACCAGTCAGTTCCTGGCCACCTCTTGGTCCTGGGTTGGGATCCCCAACCCAAGAGCTCCGGCCCCCGCAGGACCCCAGACTGTGTTCTCTCCACCCCTAGCAGAGCCCTGCTGCTTCTCACAGCCCTATGTCCTCCATGGAGTGAACACAAATTCCTGAGCCTTTGCCTCCCTGAGCCGCTGCACCCCAGCGTCTTGGAATGGCAGACACAGGACACACAATTCAACCCATCAGGACCCACACCCGTGCTCACACTCACACCACAGCCCAACTGATTATTATATAATCAGTGCACCACACATATCTTAAGTAGTGGTTCTCAGTGGTCCTATATTGAAACATTTACATATATCTTTTTAACTTCATTGATAGTTATTTCTCACATAACATTGTAGAACAAAAATGGGGTTCCCTAGTCTTCCTAACACAGAGCAAGATGAGGAAATAAGAAATTATTTTACGGTGTTTATTGATAATCAATAGATAGCTAGGCATTCCCTTTTACAAAAGAAATGTAAACCAAGCAGGTCCTTGTTACACAGGAGTCTCCTCCCAGTCCAGCTGTCACCATCTTCATGGGACCAGCTGTTCCTGCTCACAAAACCTCATCACATCTGGGCTTGTTGCATGTTGACCTTCCCTCAAAAACAGAGGGATGAGGAGGGTCCTGGAACCCTTACTGGAACCCTCAGTCAAGTATCCAGCCACTCCTCCCAACTGGCTGTATGCAATTCTGCCATAATTGCACATGGCCTTAGTGATGGGGTAGTATACATAGGCTAGGGATAACTAGGGGTGGGCTTCATCTATGTATCTTTGCATTCTTATCCATGCTGGGTGCAGACCTCACTGTGTCTGCTCTAGTCATACAGACTCCCACCTCTTAACACATTGCACATTGCTCTGAAAACAAGCCTAATAAGCTCATTGGCTCTTAAAGTGAACTTTGGTGCAATCTGTATCTCGGTTTGTGTTTGGGACTGTATGAGGAGGGACAGATGTTATCTACATCTTTCCTAGAGAAACAACACTTGTTTGGTGATAAAACCAAGCCATCTTTCCAGTTTATTGCAGTATATTAACATGTACAAAGTTCAATGCAAGACCAGAAATAAATGGTTTTGCAATTCATTCACTTACAATTGCACTAAATAATAAAGGAAGGTTTTATCAGGTAATAGGCATCCGTAGGCATAACTGAGTGTAGGGTCTTGCTCAGCAGTACACATCAGTTCCCTCAGTCATAAGACATTCATTTTTAAAAATCTAACTGACTCATTTCTAGGTTACTAATATTTAATGTCAAGACATTTTGGCCATGTTACAGGTCAGGGATTGAGGTTTGCCTGGAAATTAAATGATGTGTCTGATGCTGACGTAGTTGTTTTGAGAGCTAACACTCAAAGCCAAGATTGCAAAATTGAGGAAAAGAACAATTACTATGCGTGAAATGGCATCCTAGTAATCACTGTTTACATAAGTTATCTGCCAGGAAATTAGAATGTCAGTTATAAAGTGAAAGGCATGCACAAAAGATGCAGAATTTGAAAGAAACATGGAATTTTTTTTCAAGGACCCTGGTATCTTGGTATGTGACATATAAGGTATCTTCTTATATGTGACATGTATGTGTGTATGGTTTCAATGTGGGGTGTGTAGGAATTCATGTAGGGCATAAATATATGTGTGTGTTTTACCTGTATGTGTGTGTAGGGGGATTGGTGTGAGGTGTGTAGGTATTCATGTTGGGCATGAGTCTATATGTGGTATTGATGTGATTTTGTGTGTGACGTATGTGTGTAACATATGTGTTTTACCTGTATGTGTGTGCTTCTGTGTGTGTGTGTGTGTGTGTGTGTGTGTGTGATTTTGGTGTGAGGTGTGCAGGTATTCATTTGGGGCATGCATGTGTATGTGGTATTGGTGTGCTTTTGTGTGTGACATTTGTGTGATGTATGTTTTACAGCTGTGTGTGTCTTTGTCATTTGCAATACCTAAAATTCAGTGTTCTTTTGCTTCCTTGAAAAGTATTTCAAGGACAATGATGGAAGATGTGAGTGACAATCTTAAATGAATTCGGTTGGTACCTGAATCAAGAGGCAAAGTAGATGCGTTTCTTTGAAATGAAAATGTCCATCTCCTTTAACCTTAGTCTCAGTCCCAGTTGGCTCGTAATTTCCCTGATTACCTTCTTCCCAGTGCTGAAACTGCTGATGAACTCAGTGAAAATTATGTCTGGAATAGCAGGCATTTTTTGCATGTGTTTGGGATAATATTTCCAAGAAGCTGGAAAGAGGAATTAAGAGAGAACAATCAGAGAGTCAAAAGCAACTCTCTCTGATGACAGGGTGTGTGTCCGTGAATGTAATGCAGTGTGAGCTGCATGCAGAGGAAGGGGAAAGCAGGAAAGTAAGCAACACTAATTCCCTGTCTCAAGATGTCAAGACTGATGCCAATGCATTCACTTTTTCTTGGTGTTTTCTCTTAACTTTGAGATTCTATTTTACCATCTTTCCATCTGTTATGATGATGGCCTCCCTAGACCAAAAAAAAAAAAAAAAAAAAAAAAATTGATCCTGATGACTACACAGCAAACAGTGCCAAGCACACATGGAAATGCACATGCAAACATGCAAATCCACACAGGTGCATGCATGTGACTACATACTCATTCGAGCTAATATGCTCACACATAAAAACCCAGATGATTACACATGTGTGTACATGCATATGATCATTTGACTCAGAATTTACCTTGATGTAAGAATAATTTATAATTCTTGAAAGCTTTACATTACAAAAATTTTAGATGACAACATAGCTGATACAATTTAAATTTTGTATTGTCTGTGTGTGTTTTGTGTGTAGTGTATGTGTACATTCTTGTGGGTACATGCACTTCGTGTGCATGCCTGTGTATTCAGCTGCAGGCGTGGCAGCTGAGGATCAATGTTAATTGTCTTCCTTAACCACTCTCCTCATTGTTTAGAGCCAAGATCTCTTGCTGACTCTGGAGCTCAATGACTCAGACAGACAGGCTGGCCGGCTAACATTAATGACCTTGTCTCCACTCTCCAGAGCTGAGATGATAGATATATATGGCCACACTTGGGCAATAGGGATCAGAACTCAGTCTCCATGTTTGAACAGCAAACTCTTACCGACTAAGATATTTTGCTAGCCCCATGTATATTCATTTCAGTTAAAATTTGACACATATCCTAAAACAAATGAATTCCTCATGTAAGGGGGATATTATATTTATTAATATAATTATGAATTGTAATGAATTATGAAATCTTATTAAACTATAAAAAACAACAAAAATGAATGTTTCTAGAGACTCTGAAATCTTGGCTTTTTCTTCTCTTTATAGGTAATAACTTTAAATCTTGCCATTTTTGGTCTGTGTTTTCTTTCTATGGAGTTACAATGCACAAAGAATCCCAAGGAATAATGATAACTGAGTTTGTCTTTTTTTATAGTCTTATTTTATTAAATTAATTCACATTGTACATGAATATATATCTTAGCATATATACCCCATGTGCTATATACTTACTGTATAGAAAAATATATACATCCATAAACCATTAAGATATTAAATAGTAAAAAATGCTGTGAAGCATTATAATACTATGATAATTAAGAATGCTAAAGTAAGATCTTCTTGTGCAACTATTATGGATTAAATTGCTATATAAGGTGACCGCAAGAACCTGTGCTCAACCAACACAGCTAGAGAATATCCCTAAATCCAATGCAGCTAATGAGAAGGAGGCTGCATGGTGGAGCCTGACAGGAGGTAGCATCCTAGATGCTGACAGGACTAAGCAATTGAGTAGCTACAATTCATTCATAAGAAAGCCTGAGAGAGAACAGTGAAGACTAAAGCCTACTGAAGCCTAGAAGTAATATGATGGACCATGTTTGCCAAGCATGGCCCTGGATGCTGCCAGAAGGTTGGGAGGTTAGGAAGCTACAAGGCCCATGGTCTGTGATCAGCTTGCCAGCAAGCATCCTTCCAGCTTGAACTTACAACTTCAGTCACTTGAGCAATTAGAAGGCTATTGGTTAAATGATCCCTTCTCTCCTCTTCAGAAGAGTTCATGTTTATTGCACATTATATTCTTATTGTCTAATATTTTGACACACTTCATTTTTAAATTACATACATTCTGAAATTCCACATGGTAAAAATTAGAACCAGGTCTTCCAGAGTATTCAATATAAGATCCAGAAAATTAAGTTCAAAATGCAAAATTGTGAGATTCAGTGTAGTCTGATTACTCATGCTATTGTCTCTACTTTCGAAGACTTTGTTGCTATGGCTTTTGTAATATATATTAACTTATTATATTTTGTTCACTTTTGTGGCATGTATGTGTATAGGTGGACATGCATGTTGTGTATAACTGTGTGTACATCACAGTCAGAGGATGCTGCTGCCATCTTCCTCTATCTCTTCTCCATCTTGATTAGTTCTTACCAACTCAGCTAGACTGTCTAGGAACAAAGTTCTAGGTGTTTTCTTTTCTGTCTCCAACTGTTTTTTTTATTTTATTTATATATGTACACTGTAGTTGTCTTCATACATACCAGAATAGAGCATGGATCCCATTACAGATGGTTGTGAGCCATTGTGTTGTTGCTGGGAATTGAACTCAGGACTCTGGAAGAACAGTCAGTGCTCTTAACTGCTGAGTCATCTTGCCAACCCTCCACTTGAGTTTTGTGGTTACAAATGTGTACAACTGTATGGATCACTTAATGTGAGTGTTGGGGTAGAGATGTGAACAAAAATACTCATGTTTATGTAGCAAACATTTTACCAGCTGAGCCATATTTTTGACCTGAACTATTATCTTTTACAAAAGGTCTTTTTCCAAGCCCAGGCTTGTTGGAAATAAAGTCAGATGTGGAGACAATGTGTGGGGAATTGACTGGAGACAACTCTTGAAAATCACACCTAGAAACAAGTGAGAATATAAGATTGGGAAGAGTAGGAAGCTGGCCACCAACTCAGTTATAGCAGTTTCAGTAGAGTCTTCAAAGTCTTGGATACTTGATTGTTAGAGGAGATAAAGGCATCACTTGGAGAAAGACTCAGACATAAGCTAGTTGAACACCTTAGTCTGGCAGAAGGTGTCTGCAGAATGCAGAGTCTACTCAGGCTGTTAACTAACTTGCTAGTGCATCATTCTAATGGGTGTGATAATGTGCTTCTCTCCTTTGTATGTCCTGTCATTGCAGACTTGTTACTTAAAATCTGACTTGAAAAAATGGCTCTGCTTAAGTGCTTGGTATTTTTCAAGGCTCAGCATCATTCTCTCTTCTGCACATTACACATAGTGTGAAATGTAGCACTTTCCGCTGGCGAGAAAGGATACCACACATTGATTCTTTAATGACAATGGGCTAAAGCTAAAAGCCAGGAAACTCAAGATCTTTGCTACATTCAAACCCATGTATACAACAGTAGAGGGATAAATCCATTATGCTTATGATAATCCTGCTATTTCTGTAAATTCTCCTGAAGGGGAGGAGCTCAGCCCAAGGCCTGGGATTTTTATGGCATGAGTAGGAAAGAGGGAGCACCCTTGAACTGTTGACGACAACAAGGTGCCATTCCAACAAGCTGCAAGGGTATGCTAACCTTTATCAACCTCACTATGGCCATGGGCAGCTGATGCCCCAGGAAACAGAATGTCTGTATTCATTAGCCTTAAAGTTCTGTGGAAGAATATCTCTCTTGTCTGCACAAGAAAATAGAAGGAGTAGAATTATTCACAAGGTGGTTTTAAATATGTGATGTGGTTTATCTTCCCTGAATGACAATTTGAATAGGTGGGAGTAAAATTCTATATCTTACTGTGGTAATCTTTTTTTTTTAAACTTCTGTGGCAAAATGCTTGATAGCAGCAATATGAAGAAGGAAGAATTGTTTTCAATTCACAATTTGAGGAGTACATTCCATCATGTATTTAAAAGTTAAATACTAGATGAAATTCTATGGAATATAAGACAAAAGATAGGATGTATTCTAGTTCAAGTCCTGTGTAGAGACTAGGAGTCTTCTTATGGTAGCCACTTTCCCTTATAGGACAGGTCCTTTATCATTATGAGTTTAAAAAATCTCTAGAAAAAATAAAACTTGGGCTTATGTATGAATGTACACAAACACAATAACACATACACACACACACACACACACACACACACACACACACACAATGTAACATAGTCTAGACCACATAAAGTAATAGGTTTTCTGGACCTGAACATACATTTTTCTTGTGCTTGTGTGACAGACATATAACTAACTGAGCTATCTCCCAAGTATTTCATGATGGATTCTATAAATTGGCTCAAAAGTGTAGATACAAAAGGGAAAATGGAATTAAATGTAACTGAAATATGAAGATATAGTGATAAGGTTCTTTAGTAGATGTGGGGTTCAGGTATTAAAACATTATGAATAAGTTACAGAAGAAAAGAAGTAGAATATAACTATGAAAGAATAGATGTAAAATAAGGAGAATTTGTATGGAGTAGCTTCAAGGTTATGGTTAAAGGAAGAAGTCTGAACCATCAGCAGACAGCTTTGAAGTCTACAATAGTGTGGAGATTTCTGTTATACCATAAGCTAGTTTCCAATCATTTCTTAGAATAGTGAGGAAATCATATGAATTCTTACAAAGCATAAGTGTTTAGTAAAGTGAAATTAGCTGTATTTACAGTTAACAGGTAAAAAGAACAGAAATGAGATAAAAAGGCTGAGTTTGACACCCTAGATATGTGGGGGGTCTGAGGATCTAGATAAAAATTATTAATATTAGATGAGACAATGGAGAGAGAATCAGTGAGTGTTGTTTGTTTGTTTGTTTGTTTGTTTTAATTCAGTGGGAGGAGTCCAGACTTTTACTATGTGTGCCATTGATTCAGTTAATGGAAGGCTCACATAGGATTCCACTGCTTTTCTTCATGTCTTTATGCTTTCAGATGTTATGATAAAGCCTAGTTTCTCTGCAGAAGAAAGCCAAATCAGATCATGGATAACACATAGTCATGGGCTACAAGAAATGCATAAATTTCTATGAGCATTCCATTAAGCAGGCTTCCGTTTCATTCTCTTAGCCTATATGCCAACTTCTGTCTTCTGACCTTACTTTACTATCTGGATCCATGTCAGGACTCCTGAAGAAATACAAACAGCCATTTCATGGTCACTTAGAAATATACTCTTAGATCTTAGAAGTGTGCTGGAGTAGGTTGACACTCTGAAGACAAACCACTTTCATACTTAAAGAATCATTTATAAGACAGCAAGCTGACCTTTCAGAAATGATACAGAGAAAGGATGTGCTAGGAAGGCAAAGCTTAAAGCAGAATTGCTTGATTTTTATTGCTTTGGGGTTTGATGCAGGACATGACTTTGGGATAAATTGCATTCATTTCCTTGTAATAGCATGTAGCCAGTGTGGCCTAGTGAATGACTAAGATTCAAGTTTCCAAGGAGTTCCCAGAAGAAAAGGAATGTGGCCAATCAGAAGAATAGACAGATACTAGAGCTCACAATCGGAAGACCTAGGTGTCACCACCAGCACCAGTTCTGCCTTGTTATCCAGCTTTGAGCAATAGACTTATTTTCCTTGGGTGGGCGTGCATCCCCATGCAATCTGACCTTAAGAGAGCTAGGTGTGAATGTCAGGGAAAGATTTGACTTAAACTTGATGCTTTACTAATTTCAGTTAGTATGGTAAAGGTCAGCCTTCATACCCTATGTCCAGTCTCTGTCTTGCTTGAACATATCTCCTTTTTTCTCTGTAATCTTTATTGTTTATTCCTTTTTTTTCCCCACAAGGGACCATCTGCTATCACTTCCTTATTTTAATATCACTTATTTTTTAGTAGACTCAAACATTTCCCTTTACTCTGGAAGCACATTTCCACCAGGTACAGCTTTCTGAAAAGATCCTTTTGAAGACTTTGTAGACATTGTTCTTTATTATGACCCCTATGACTTCTCCTAAGAAATAGCTATTAATTTCTCCATTATCCTTATTTCTCTTGATACTTTCCCATTGTTTAAGTTCTCAGCAATCACCTAATGGGAATCTGCAAGGCCACATAGATGCAGCAATCACAGATGGAGCAAAAAGTGGGCAGATCTGATGACAGCAATGGTGGACGCTGCATGAGAATCTTAATGGAGGGCCTGGTGTTGGTTACACTTGATGTGTCTAGAATATGGAAAGATGAAATGGATACATAATGTAGGAGACAGAGTTTTCCTAGACCAGACATACGTTTGTTATTGTGGACACATCTAATCTGCTAACTACAACCCTTTGAGAACAATGGGTTCCCTCCTCTAGACTCTTTGGAGATTTATAAGAGACAAGGAAGGCTTTCAAGGACATATGAATATAGTTTTGTTTGTTTATTTGATTTGTTATTTGTTTTGTTTTAAGCTATGGCTCTGATTTTATTGTGAACCATTGCTTTGGGAGCACAACTGGGGTGTTTGCTAGATTACCATTGTGTTCACCTACATGTCTACATGAAATTCTTACAACAATGTGGGGTTGCAATGTGACATTTGGTGTAAAGAGATACAGATACCTGTAGAAGCTCCATGCGAAAACTGCCTACAAGCAGAGATGGAAGAACACACTGGATGAGTCCAAAATGATTCAGAAGTTTATGGGCTGGTGTTATAAATGGTAACATAGAAAACAGCTGATGAGACAGTGTGTGTAGCTATAGATGTCAAATTCCAGTGGTATAGCCTCATGGAAATATGCTGAACAGGTTTATTCATGTGGCAAAATCTCAAAGTTCTATAACTGGATGGGTACAGGGTACACAGATTTTAGAATGATCATCCACTGAAGGGAATAAAACAAGTACCAGGAGTGGGAGAGAGGCATCTGTGGGTAAGAGGGTTTGCCAGACAAGTATAAACTGAGTCAGGCTCCAGAGCACCATCTTTAAAAGGCCAGGTATTTGCACACAAGAGTCTACAATTCTAGTGCCGTAGAGGAGAGAGACAGAAGGGTCTAGGATTGGTTGGGCTTACTTTCCAAATAGTTTAGCTGAAGATAAGATAGACTTCTGGTTTTGTGAGTAACCATATTCCAAGTAAATAGGGTAGAGTATGATAAGGGAGGACACTTGGTACTCTCTTCTGGTCTCCATGTGAGCCATGGGCACATGCACTTGATTGAGCACACAGGTACAAGCAACCATACAAAGGGAACGGTGGGAGGAGCAGAGAGGAAGGGGAAAAGAAGGGGAGGGAGATGGAGAGAGGGGAAAGGGGAGGGTTAAAATATCACAGAAGACAGAGAAAAAAGAAGACAAGAGGACAAATTAGGAGATGGAGGAAGGACCAGAAGTGTTGATTAATAGGCTTGAGAGAGAGATTCATCTTTCAAACAAGATCTTATCATAAATAATGTTCTAATTGACCCATAGAGCTCAGGCTCTATGTGACAGGACACCTTGCTTCCATGGTTCAGCACTTAAGAGCACTTGTTATGCTTTTGAAGTTCGATTCCCAGCTGTCACATCAGGCAACGTATAACTGCTTCTAACTCCAGTTCCATGGGATCTGACACCTACTTCAGGATGAGACACTTTCTCTTAGGCTGTTGTCATCTTCTCTGTCACAATTTTAATTAAAAAAAAAAAAAAAAAAAAAAAACCACTATTCCAGTTTCCTTTCAGTTGCAGTGATAAAATATACACTACTCTGACCAAAAGCAAGTTAGAGGAGAATTGTTTTCATTTGTTGTGTTTTGTTTTCCAGCTAACAGGTCACAGTCATCAGTGAGGAAAACCAGGGCAGTGGCTTGAAAGAAGGAACTTGAAGCAGAAACCACAGAGGGAGGCTGCTTACTGGCTTTCTCTCTGGCTAATACTTACATAGCCACCTTCCTTTTCTTGTCTCTTCTTTGATTTTTTTCTTTTCTTTTCTCTTTTCTTTTTCTTTTATTCTTTTCATTTATTCTATTTATTCTTCTCTCATATACTACATACAGAATGCAGCAGGTTCTTCTCCCTCTACTTCTCCTATCCTTACCCCTCACCTCTTCTCTCCTCCAGAGTCACTCCTCCTATGTTTCCTTTCAGAAAAGAACAGGCCTCCTATGGATATCAAACAAACATGATGTAACAAGTTACAATAAGACTAAGTAGAACCTACATTGCAAGGCTGGACTACTTAAACCAGAAGAAAAAAAAGGCTTAGATAGTTCAGGTCCACTTGCCTAGGCAATAGTGCTTTATATGGTGATCCAGCCCTCCCTCAATCCCAAATATCAATTAATATTTGAGATAATCCCATGGACATGGTCAAAAGTCAATCTGTTCTAGTAAATCTGTCAAATGTGTTTTTTTCAGACACCTTTAGGCTGTGTCAAGTTGACTGTCAACAGGAAGAAATGCAAAGATCTTGTTTATAAATGTACAGCACATGCTTCTGTGCAACCTTCAGCCTAACAAGCAGATATCACAAGGATCTCACTGAGGTCGAAAAATGTACTCACCTCTACCATCCTGCCATTTCACCATACAGCACTGCTATTTTAGAAGTGGACAAGACTAAAAAATGATGAGATTTTTGATAACTATGATTTGGCGATTTTTTTTTTTTTTACTTCCACCTTCTGGTGGTTTCCACAGGCAACAGTGTTAACCACCATGTCCACTTACACACTTGTAAAACACAAACTTATTTGAATAATTAAAGACTCATGTGTTTATATTTATGATGCCTTGAGTCCAGTTACTGTCGAACTCCATCAGCACAACCAGTAGGGATTGTCCCAGAGGCATTGGCTTTCAGGGGAGGGGGTATTATTTCTGTCTTGTGTATTATAAGTAATGTTCTAGTTTTAAGATGCACTCTTATCATAATTTACTAAATTAAAGATTTAGTTGTTTCTTTGCAGAATTGTCCTTTAGGAAATATCACTCTCAAAATGTAGTATTTTGATTTTTCTGTTTTCATTAGAAGTCAGTTTAATATTAAAAACAATTCAGTGTTCCGATATCACCATCCAATAGTTTTTTTTCTGCTTGTGTAGGAAGCAAAACAAAAAGTAATATTTAAGCAAATAGATTGATTCAGAAAGATGATGGAATAATTGCCTTGAAGTGACACATGTTTACTGGTTAGCTTAGTAAAGGGGGTATCATGGAACTTAGCCTCTGTGACCACACGAACTGCCTTAATTATCAACATTTGTGTCAAGCACAACTATCGATCATCTGTTGTTTTGGGCTGGTAGGAGAGCTGTCGTGTTCTGAGGAAATGGAACACCCTGCATATGTTCTTTCTTGTGCTGTGCTGAGTTCTCCAAGGGAGCACAACTAAAAACACAAAATGCTTTTGTTCAGTGTGTTTTGCTTAGGCTCATATTACTTTTTCAAAAGAAAATGTGTGCCTTTGACAGAATATTCTTCCCTGCTTGCTAAAGATCTCTCCAGCCCACACTGTAATCTTCATGGAGTTGACTGGCTAGCATTCTTGTTTGGATTTAGCAGTTTTCATTTAAGTAATTGTTTTCCTCTCTTGGGAGTGGTTGGGAACTGTGGCTACTCTGTACTTTGTTATTGTTTGCAGATTATTCATGTGTTAATATATACATCCTATTAATTGAGGCATTTTTTCTGAATTAATTGTTTAACATGGAGTATTATGTGGTAATATTAAAGATAAGATATTAGCTTATGGCTCATTTCATATTATGCTCTCTCTTTTTTGATTTTGTTGGTGTGAATTTGTGTGTGTGTGTGTGTATGTATGTACACGAACACATATGTACATCTGTGAACTTGGATGGTACATGTTGACTTGTTTGTCTCTATACATTGAACACTTCAACTTTTTAATAATATTTTTACTCTTTGAGAGTTTATTGTAATGTATTTTGAGCATATTCATTGGCATCTTCCAACTTCACCCCTATCTACTCCTACTTCCCTACCATCCAACATTACACTCCCTCAACTCATCAAGTCCAGTTTGTGTTGTCTCACTGCTCTTGGGTATGAGACTTTCCCACGTGGGCTGACATTCTTGGGTTCACATCATTAAAGAAAGCAGACCCTCCTCTCAGCAACCATTGGGTGACACTGTCAGACTCTTGTTTTCCCAGCAGCTATCAAGTGCCAACGACTCCTCAGCTAAGGTGGACTTCTTGCCCACCTCTCCTCTAGGATGGGACTTTATCCAAAAGACTGTTGTGTGATGCTAAAATGAACAAATGTTGACTTACCCTAGATGTGAAACATAATAGATAAAAGGGTGGGTACCACCAATGTCCATCTTGGTGGATGCATGAGCTTTATTGGAGTTATTACAGGACTATGGTGTAGAGTACACATCTTACAGGAGTAGAGATGACTCAGTGACAACCCACCTCCAATCACCAAAGCCTGCCTCAGCACGAGTAATGGCTTATGGAAACTGGAAACTTAGACCACACTACATAACCAACAGGCAGCTCAAGAGATTAGAAAGTGTGTTTGCACACAGCTCATCTGCCTTCTGCTTCTTCTCTGCACCTTGGCTTGTCCAAGGAACTTCTAGAAAGCTCTACTGATCGAGAACTTTCCTCAGGAGTCTTTAATGATTACACATCATTAGGGAGAGAGAGGCCTAGTGAATCTGGGTAGAGGATAACCTGTGGGAGTCAGGTTTCTTCTACAGCATGTAGGTCCTGGGGATTGAACTCAGGTCATCAGGCTTGACAGCAATGTGTCCCTTTAACCACTTAGGTATCCCACCAGCCTGTTAATGCTTTTTTATAACAGGCAAAGCCATTGAAACCACAGTAAAAATAACATGAAGATTTAGAGTATTAACAACTTGCCTAAATGTATTTCTTCACACATGTGAACCATAAGAGGCAAATACCAAGTTTCTGCAGTTTTCTGCTGGACTCATAAAGAATCGCCATCCTGGATACATGGAACTCCTGAGCAGACTAGAGCAGCCTGGCTACATGAAGCCTGTTTTCCTTATAAGAGTGCTAGAGATAATAAAATACTTCCCTAAAAGGTTCATTACATGAACAAACTGACAGAATATGTTTACCACCTAATGTAGCTCCTGGCCCTTAGTAGACATTTGATCCATTGTAATTATCTTTGTTTCTCAGAACAAATTGTATAGGTAAGAAGAAAACATGCTTGCACTGCATTTAAAGTATTTTTAGCTATTGTTTGTTATCTAATGGAAATACTTTTGTGACAAGCCTTTGTTTAAAAAAAAAGAAAAAAAAAAAAAAAAGAAAGAAAAGAAGCAGCAATTTAATGGATTCCTGACTCAAGCATCTACCTGTCTGGATCTGACAGCAATACCAACCGAACACAACAGCACATAGTTTTTTGGCTTTTTTTCCTGCTAATGCTGTATTCTCTAAACTAGTTTAGAAGTATACACTCAGAACAGGAATATGCTGCTCACAACCACATCTATTATTCAGCTCACGTTCTGTCAGCCTGATGTATTTTCCTTTTACTGCTGGAAGAATGCCTGTCTGTTAGGAGGATCGCTTTGTGTTATCTACAGACGAAAGCCACTCAAAGAGGACATTCTCTTTGCCTACCTCATTTAAGCACAGTCCACAGTGTTTAATGTATAACATGGGGTTTCATTTTAACAGAAAAACATTAACATTTGATTGAAAACAAAAACAAAAACTATATTGCATAGGAGAAACTTGACCCAAGGAATGGTAATAATTTCTAGTTTTGGAATTCATAACATCAAAGACAAGCAGAGTTGAAGAATCTGGTCTCTTGAATTTTAGCATTTGGAGGCATCTGAGGCATTGGGATCCATGCTGTATGATCACAGGAAGACATCTGACATAGACTTACACTTGGAATAGGCCCTGTGGTGTATCTACAGGGAATATCTTGTCCCTTGTCAGAACATGAAAGGCAGCCTGGTTTCTGGTCAAGCACAGGCTGAAAGCCCTGGTGACCCAAGGTAACCAGTGAGGGACAGCAGGTGCTTCACCACACCCCCAGACTCCAGGCTCCTGACATGAGGCCACAGCCCTCCATAGATTTGTGTCTTTCAGTCACATTAGCCGAAAGACAGATCTCCATATTAATGAAATACCTAAAAAACAGAAGGGCTTAGCCAAGTAAACTTTTTTCCCCAGACCCTCCTCCTCCTTGCAAAAGGTTTTTAACCTCAGGCCCGCCCTAAGAAAATGGGGTACAGTTTATCATCTACTTTCTGCCATGATAATAAACATCTTAAAACCATGGAATGCTTCTTTTTATTGGGATCTGCCTTGGGGAACAGTGGAAGGGGCCTTTGCTGTCTAGTCTCCCACTGAAGACCTCTCTGTGTTCCCAGCCAGAGACCACCAACCCAAGCTAGCCGACTGCCATGACAAGCCAAGCCTCCCTGCAGGGCACAGCTGGAGCTTCTGACTTCTTCCCTACTTTGTTCTCAGCTCTTCTATGGCTTTCAGTGGCACCTGGGTGCTCAAGAGCCTGAGAACCAGTTGGTCCCTGGCTTCTCAGCAGGCCCGAGGACGCCCCCTCCCCATCAAGTTAGTTTTGGTCCCCCAGGACCTCAGACTGTGCTCCCCAACCCTCGGAGCGGGGTCCTGCGGCTTCACATAGCCCGATTCGCCCCCACATTCTTCCCAACAGTCCCTGGTCCTTTCTGTGTTCTTTCTGTTTCTTGTCATGAGAGAGTGAGCTTTGTTCTTCATGCTCCTTTCAAATGTTTGTCTTTATTACTTCTATTTGTGTGTGTGTGTGTGTGTGTGTGTGAGTGTGTGTGAGTGTGTGTGTGTGAGTCTGCACATGTGTATGGAAAGCTTTGTACACCAGGGGCCTCAGGTACCCTGGACATGGAGTTACAAACCCTTATCAGCAGCTTGACGTGGGTGCAGGGAAGTGAACTTGGGTGGCTCACAAGAGCAGTAAGTAAGCACTTTTGTAAGTATTTACAGTAAACCATCTCTCCTGCCCCTCCTCAAGAGTCTTCCTCATTATCCTCTAGCCCAGAATTGTCAAATCTCTAAAACTGAGCACCAACGTCCCCCCTCCTTTGCATTGTCCCTCTCGGATACTTGTTACAGCAAAGTTAAATCTGATCAACACATTGTGTGACACTGATAGCTCACATACATTCTATCAAACCAAGGGCCTTCACATCTGTTGTAACGATAAACAATGAGCTTTTACGACTAGTCCTTTGGGGGCCAGACCTGAAGGCTCATACCTGTTACCCCTGTAGTTGGCAGATAGAAACAAGATGATCAACATGTGATCAAAGGAGGGCCTGGTCTGCATAGAAAGTTCTAGGCCAGAACAACTGGACATACATAGCTAGACTCTGTCACAAATAAAAACAAGGAAGTTAACCAACAAGACATTTTATTGAATGTCCCTAAAATGTAAACACAGGGATTTAAAGGGATTTCATAGACTTGAGTGTTCTAATAGAACTTGAATAACTCGTTTTCATCTTGTCTTGAGTTGGTCTTAATGGGGTTGTGGGTGTTACATGGACATTTCTGATTGATGTCTGTATTGCATACATCAAAAGTTGTAGATGGGAAACAATGGCGGTAGCCAACACTGGACTGAGATAATGTGGAATACAGTCATGGAGAACTGTAGGATCTATGCAGATGTGCACAGTATTGCTGCATCACTTTCAGTCTAGAAGTAAAATGTAGCAGTGCCTTAAAAATACTTTCCTTAATATTAGTATTCTATACTGCTACTTACAGTTCATAGGGCATCACTGCGTAAACTAAGGTTGTTAACCCTCAGGGATGTAAGTTTGAGAGCAGGATGAGTTATTTAGTTTTCCTCTTTATAAAACCGTGTGTGTGTGTGTGTGTGTGTGTGTGTGTGTATGTGTGTGAATCAGTCTGTCTGTGCATAAGTACTTTACTTTTTTTTCAGTTTCATCATCATATGTTTTATATACAGAAGTCTTTAAATATATTTTTCTTTATTTTTTTTTTACAGTTCAGCCATTATTCCCCTCCCAGTCTGCCCTCTAACTGTTCCTCATCCCATACCTCCCCTGAAATCTCCCAGGCTCCATGAGGATATCCTCACCCCCTACCCTCACCCCACCAGACCTCCTCACTCTCTGGGGCCTCAAGTCTCTGTAGGGTTAGGTGCATCTTCTCTCACTGAGTCAAGACCCAGAAGTCCTCTGCTGTATATGTGTTAAGGGCCTCATATCAGCTAGTGGATGCTGCCTGGTTGGTGGCTCAGTGTCTGAGCAATCTCCGGGGTCCAGGCTAATTGAGACTGCTGGTCTTCCTGTAGGGTCGCCCTCCTCACTTCTTCCAGCTCTTCTCTAATTCAACTACAGGTGTCTCCAGCTTCTATCCATTGGTTGGGTATAAATATCTGCATCCTGCTCAGTTGCTTGTTGGGCCTTTCAGAAGGCAGTCATGCTAGGCTCCTGTTTGTAAGCACACCATAGCATCAATAATAGTGTCAGGCCTTGGGGTCTCCCCTTGAGTTGAATCCCAATTTGGGCCTGTCACTGAACCTCTTTTTCCTCAGGCTCTTTTGCCTCAGGCTTTTCTCCATGTTTACTCTGCAGTTCTTTCAGAGAGAAATAATTCTGGGACAGAGTTTTGACTGTGAGATGGCAACCCCAGCCCTCCACTTGATGCCCTGTCTTTCTTCTGGAGGTGGATTCTACAAGTTCCCTTGCCCCACTGTAGGGCATTTCATCTACAACTATAGGGCATTTCATCTAAGGTCCCTCTCTTTGAGTCCTGAAAGTCTTTTACCTCCCAGGTTTCTGTTACATTCTAGAGGATCCTCCTAACTCCTACCTCCCAAGGTTGTCTATTTCCATTCTTTCTGCTGGCCCTCAGGCCTTCAGTCCTGCCCCCCCCTTAATACCTGATCATCTTCCCCTCTTCTCCTCCCTGGTAAGTATTTTACTTTAAAAATAGGTTTAGGTGCTAGGGATGTAGTTCACTTGGAAGAGTGCTGGCCTAGTATTCGTGAAACCTTCAATTCAACCCCAAGCACTAGATAACCCAGACATGGTGGGCAGTGCCTATAATCCCAGCATGAAGATTAGATGGTAGAGAGGGGGAGGATGTGAGCTTGTTTTATTATCTTTGTCATAGGCTAAGTATGAATCACAGTAAAATAATTGGTTTAATACTCAGAATGCAGATACACATTTTTTTTTTTCTGGGCATGGTATCACATGTCTGCAAATCCTTATGCCAGAAAATTGATGCAGGAGGGTTAATGTGAGTTCCAGGTAGGTCAGCTAAGCCTAAAGAGGAAGACACTCATGCAAAGACTCTTAATATGTAGTTGGATTATGAGTATATATGAATATATTCACATACATCAGCATTTCATATATATCTACTGATAACCATTTTATATATACCCACTCTCCTGTAAGCAACTCTTATCCATGTCCCCATAAGTAACCCCTCCATCAAACTCCGTGACTAACCTCCAACCATGTTCCTGTGAATGCTAACTAGTTTCCTCATGTTCCTGTAAGGAATCCCAATAAGCTCACCAATTCAACAAGATGGACTTGGTAGAATCTGCTTTTCTCTTCAGTGCACAATGTGAGGTAAATAAATAAGTTTCACCTCTGAGGATAAGTCACAATACAGGAAGCATGAAGGGAAACAAAAATTAATGAATTGCATTCTGTAATGTATTTAGTAATCCCCAAAATGAAGGCATCTAGTCATAGTATCTCAACAGTGGATCCTTGCTTCCTTCCTCAGAATCGAAAGCAGCCACTGTGCACCTTCTCTTGATCTTGCAGGAACTTTTTTGTTAAAAACAAAATTTTGAGAGGAATGAACTTGTATACATCATGAAGATGTGTTTCCTAAAATGACAGGTGTTTCAATGACTGGCAACAATTTTGCTGCTATTTTCAATAAGTAGGCACATCATTGGTTGCTTTTCAAGCTGTCATGGACCGCTTAAACAACCTATCAAACAGTGAGAAGTTTCTGAAGAAGAGATATCATGAGCTGATTAGGTCATTGTAGCTTAGTGGGTTCACTTCTTATTTTACGTCTGTCTGTCTGTTTGTCTGCATCTGTCTCTGTTTCTCTGTATTCTTAGAATTGAACATATAGTTATAACCACTTTTTGAAGCCCCCCTCCCCGACCATTTTTTGAGAGTCCTCTAATGCCATTCTTGTTAGGGCCCATTACTGTGGGACTAGTCATTTTTGGAAGAGACATGTTGTTTTCTATCTCGTGTTGTTTGGGTTGTTGCACTCAGTGTGTATTTGAATTTAGTTGGTTAAATAGGGTGTGGACCTGATCCAGGAGCTGCTTACCTGTCAGAAACAGGAGCCGAGAGGCTTTGTTGCTGCTGTTGCTGTTGTTGTTGTTATGGTTTAGTTTGGCTTTTAGTTTTTTTTGAGCCACAGAGCTCTGACTGGCCTTAAACTGACTATGTAGCTGATGATACCTTGAACTCCTAATCCCCCTGCTTCTACTTTTCTCAGATCTAGGATTACAGATTTGCACGCCCTTGCACATTTTTACTCTTGTGTTTCTATAAGATTCTCAAAAAGAATCCAGAAGAACCAGTGAACACTCCCTTCAGCAGCAACCCACTCATGCTAACCACTGTCCTGAGTTCTTCAAGGAAACAAAAGCCCTTCTTAACCTTCTGGTATTTTGCCTGAGACCGTCATGGGTCTCAGCTTGTTAGTACCATGTATCCCAGGTTCAGTAGCTTTTGATGTCTTTTGGTGGACATCTTAAAATCTACAACCATTCATCATTTCTGACCAATTGTTTGAGGCATGAGGGTAAATGGGTCTCTGTCATTCTGTTTTCACAGGACTGACAAGTTCCCCACTGACAGAGTTTGGGTACCAATTTTCCAAATTTTCCAAAGCTTTTTATTTTAAAATTCTGAATAGATGACCCATTCCACCTCCATTTGGTCAAAGCCACATGCTGTAATTTCTAAAGTATATAGTGAGTTCTCACACCAAAGTAACGTGATTGTATTGAGAACACTTTGATTGTGGAAGCATTTCTCTCTTCCAGTTGCTCTGGTCCTCATGAAAGTCAAAGTCTACATTTTATTTTTCCACCCTTCCAGGAATCAACAAGCCATGTTCCATGTTGTATTTTTGTATTCTCTGTTTAACAATTTCTATTACATGTATTTTTAACATTAATTCAGGTAGATGTTAAGTTGTCCTTAGTAATCAGAAACATGTTTATTTCTTTTTATTGTCATTCCTGAGACATCATGCTAAATTCACAAGGCACAGTGACATTTTGGACATTGAGTGAATGTTCTGTTTAAGTTAGTTCAAAACATCAACATTAGAATGTGTTCTCTTCCTTCTGAGTAAAAAGTATTTTGGCAAAGGAGACCAGTGAGAGTTTTGGTGAACAATAAATACAATGTAAGTTGACATGTAAATTGACTACAGTAGAGTCAGCCAGCCTGATTCTGAAGCTTGACACATTGAAGATGATGAACTAATAATATCTAATAAGTCAGCCACATAATCACAGTGAATATGAAACATTTTTAATTCCTATGTCTGATTTTCAATAATGTAATCACCAAACACCTAAGTGCTTAGGTTTTAAATGCTTAATTGTTTAGATTGATCTTTAAAAGGCATCTGTTTTGGCTAAGGGTCTGTGAATCAATCATGAGACCCTGAGTTTGGCCACAGACCGAGACTTCATAGGTGCTAGTATAATAATGCATACTAGTACTGATATTTTTTAAAAATAAATTTATAGTATATAATTGAGCATCTATCATGTGGCTTTTTCTGGAGAGACATGAACAGACATGCATCCATCACAGATAGGGCAATTATGACAGCTAATGAAGTCATTCCACTCACGTGTGGCTTAGAGAAGCCGAGAGCTGAGTGTGGGTACTCACAGGAATACTGATGACTCAAAGGCAGCTGTGTCACTGAAAAGCACAGCTGTCAGGCTGTGACTCATCAAAGCTGCATGCCTCAAGCTCCAAACATGAATTTCGGGGCCTTCAACCAGATTGAGTGTCTCCTCTTCTTAGCAATTGTTACTCTTTCACAAGCCTGAAGAGTGCCTTGTGTGTCTCATGACTTCCTGAGCTTCCTCATTCTTTACTTCCTGGGCATTGTGTGTTTTGTACACTTCAAAGCCTTAACATCCTTCCTCTAGGAAAGCATGTTTAAATTTGGAGGAAATAGCTATATAGCACTGTTTTTTTCCTGCCATGGGTATTACACATTTTATTTCTAGTGAACACTATAAAATTATTATAATAATGTAATTTTAAGACTCATGAAACAGAGGCAGCCCCTTCCTTGGTTGCATACTGAGTACATAGCCCCTCTAGTCTTCAAACTGGAGTCTGGAAGATGCTGACGATATTTGCCTATTCTTGTCATGACCCAAACCAGAGCAATCACCCATTCCAGACACACACCCACCCAGGTTTGCATTAACTAGCTGTCTGTACATGTAAACTGTAATTTACTTTTAAAGCATCATCATCATATTGAAAAAAAATAAAGTGGAAGAGAAAAAACTTTTGATATATAAATTCCTATATGGATACTTTCTATTTCCCAAATATTTTATCCTCTTGAATTTAGAATTACACCAATTTTTTGTATGCAGTCTAATAATCCATATCCAGAATTTTATAGGACCAGACAACCCATCCACATTAAATGGCTTCTTAGTTATTTATATAGAAGTAACACATAAAAAGAGGCTTCAGACAGTAATGTGATAGACATTAAAAATATATGGAATGCTTGTTATACAAACTATATAACTACAACTGTGCTAATTTGAGATGTGGAAGTAAGGAAGCAATCTAAATTACTGAAATACAGAATGACTGGTTTGATCTGGAAAATTCACTTTCATTACTCTGAAATACTTTGATCAGCTAATACTAAGTAATTGCTGTATTGTCAAGTGGAAGCTTATATTTTCATTTGATCTGAAGATTTCGTAAAATGCTTCCAAGTTGGATTCTGCCAAATAAAACACCATTGCCTTGTAATGAGATAATTCATAAATGACTGAGTTTTGACTCTGCTTTAGAAACTTGAGGTTTGCATGATTAAAAATTAAAAAAAAAAAGAAATATAGAACTCAAGACAGTTAAATGTAATTAGGTTTTCTAGAAAGAAATTTAGGAATTATAAAAGTGTTCATTGGAAGAAAAATGATGTATAATTACAAACATAAAATACAAAGAGTGTAAGAATGCACGCAATGGCTTGACAAGCCATTGCATGCATTCCACATGAGTTCAAATCAAGACAGAGAGCACTGGCATCCTTACAGAAATCTCTCACTTTCATCCTATATTCCCTTCACCTTGAGAGCCCAAAGTGACCCTGATTTACATAATGGAGATTTGTTCCATCTTTAAGTCTTTTGAATTGGGGTCATGTCTAAAGCTACACAACCTTGAATGTACCCAATCTTGTCTGAAAGGAACCATTTGATGAGGCCCTGTATCTAAATTCTCTTGCTCAAGACAGTGACTCTGAGATTCAGCCATGTTCCTGCTTGGTCACCATTCATTTCTTTTTCCATCTTAGTAAGTTTATTTTCTTGGCTGGTGGATGGCTCAGTGGGTAAAGGGACTTGTGGGCACTCCTGCCTGCCTGAGTTCAATCTACAACACTGGAGAAATGACTCCCAAGAGTTCTTTTAAATTTACACACACACACACACACACACACACTGAAATGTTAAAAAATCGTTTCATGTATACTATACAATTGTCAAATTATAATTTAACATTGCTTGAGTGCTTGTTGAACATTTGAGCACACTTTACATGTTATGTTAATAATAGCTACTTTGAGATCTCTGAAAGCATTCAAATTGGACTGCCGCTGTTCTTACCTATGTGTGACTTATCAATTTCTTATTTTTCTGTATCTTTGGATTATTTTTTAATGAAAAAAGCTATCAAGTCCAGGAATATCTACTGGGATGTTCAGCTACTGTTGCAATTTCTATGGTTATCTAATAAATTATCCTAAATTCAACTGGCTTAAGGGAGTCTTTCCATTCTGATTATTGTTGCTGTGAGTTGTCAATTTAGGATGAGCCAGACAAAAAGGCTTGTCTGTTCCTTTGGGACTTCTTTCTTGTCAGGAAGACTATAAGACCATGATCACATGTGAGTTAATAATAGGATTCAGCATAGAACTCTTTATTGTATTTTGGGTGGAGGCACAAAAGTAAATACAAAATAATTGATGGCAGGCATGTGATATGCCATATGGCTTTGATTCCTCACACTAGAGAAATAGCCAAGTGTTGAGGTGGTTTTCTATATGTTTAGGTATCTGAAGTGTGTGTGTGTACTACAGACCTGCGAGTCTATTCTGTCTTAGCTACGGAAGTCATGAAGCTGCATTACTATTTAATAAATATTTAATATTTAAATTTTAATATTTAAATTTAATTTAATATTTAAAAATATTTAATAAGCTCACAGATTTTTTTCATATTTATTGAATGTTTTTTCTTGTTCTAGCCATTTAATTGCACTGAAGACAAAAATATTTAATTGTGTGCAATATTTTCTTATTTCTTTATTTGTTCTTTCACATTTTAACTGGATTTCTGTTTCATCAAATAAAACTTGGTTTTAATTGGTATCACTTGAATATTTGTATTGTTCGGAAATAGTAAAGTTCTCAACTATGACATTTTTATCTTTTTGAGATACACAAAACTTCTATACTAAAAGAAGTTCCTGTTTATGTAGTAAAGCTATGTCTATCCATGTCCTATAATTTAAATGGGGCATGTCACAGGTATCTACTATTAGTTAATAATTATTTTAAAATATCTTTAAATCTTTTTCTAATGTTGACATCTAATAGATTTTGCTATTTAGCAAAATTATTAGTTTTGAAACTGAATAATTATTAAATTATAATCTGGATCTGATAGTAAGTTTTGTATGGTGAAATATATTTGTTTATGTTATTATTCACTTTTTAAATGCTGAACATTAACTTTTGATTGTTTAATGTTTGCAAAGGAAGAATTTACCACTGACCTACATCCCTAGTCCTCATACACTACTTGGTTCTTATCGTGTTTATAGGTAGTGTTGATCTATATATTACTAATTTTCAATCTGGATTACACCCTTCTCCCATGAAATCTTTATTTACAATCAGTTTTTCTGATTATTTGCGTGTGTGTGTGTGTGTGTGTTTGTGTGTATACATGCCTGCACAAGTGTCTGTATGACTGTAGATGTGTGCTAAATAAACGGATGTCCTCAGGACAACTTGATGGAGTTGGTTCTTTCCTTCTACAATGTGAGGTCCAGGGATGGAACTTGGGTCAAAAGCCTTGGCAGAAAGCATCTTTCCCACCTAGCTGTCTCACTGTCCCTACAGACACACCCTTCAATTTCCCCCCATCCTGCATTAGTCTCTTCCCTATGATGCTTTGTGAATCTTTCTCTGTACATGGTTTTCCCAGTCTGTTCTGTACATGGCTGATTGAGGTCTGGCACCTCTGATGCCCCTCATTTTATTTTATGCCATGTCCTCCCATTATCATTACATTATTTATATTTTATATATAAATACATTATTTATATCATAAAAAAATTATGTTCTATTTCATTACATTGCCTTCAAATATTAAATAGTGAAAGTCTTACACCTTGAAATATATTTCTACATGCTTTCTTTAGGAAAAATGTTACTTGCATAAATATGTTAAAACTATAAGGTAACATCCATATTTTATTCTATCAAGGGGCAGAAAGGCATTCCATTAAAATCTATACTAACACTAGCATTAATACAATTAAGTATAAGCAGACATCTGAGTGAATCAAATCTGGAGAGATGGCTCAACTTCTGTTGTAGAGGACAGAAGTTCAGTTATCAGAACCAACACCACATATATAGCTTACAACTGCCTAGAACTCCAGTTCAAGGGTCTGATGTCATCTTCTGGTCTCCATGAGCATCTGTACACACGGAGCATACAAAGAAGAACACGTACAAACACAAGTATATAAATATACATAAATAAAAATAAAGTAACAGTGAAATTAAAATATTTATTTTATCCACACCTATCAAAATGCCATTACGCTTACAAAATACAACCTGTATTTTGTCCATTGGCAGTAATGAGTTATTGTAACATGTCTAGTGTGATTCACTCACATAAAGAGGAATTTTGACAGAATGTTAAAAATGATCCCTTCTGTGGTAGACTATCTTTATACCATACCTGAGATGGAGAGTGTGTCCCATGGCAATCATCTTGCAAAGCCTTAATGAAGGTGAAGCTCCCATGTGGTCTCTTACCAGACGTGAATGCTGACCATGCTGAATTAGCCATTATATAACTTCTTTTCATCTCTACTTCCCAGATGTCAGATGTTTAGCCTTAGGTGACTCGGCTGAAAGTTGTGATCAGTCCTCAAGTGCCTTAGACTCCAAGGTCATGATCTCTTCTGCTGTAGATGTGTGCACTCTAGGAAAAGGGATGAACTTAGTTTTAATACATTATGAAAAATTACAATTTTTAAAGGTCAGAAGGAAATAATTTGAATAAATATGCCAGACCTTAGTCTCATATGACTACTATTTATCAGTGGACAGATTGGAGACTACAGGAAGATTCAAACCACTGAACCCCATAACAGAACCTTCACCTCACTGCATAACCCCAGCTTTAGCTGAGACTTCTTGACTCGATAGTTCAACTCAGGAAATGTCAATGAAATGGTTATAATTCTTCTTTAAATTTTAAGTATTTAAATACTGTTATAACAATTATACTAATTTTTTGCTGTAAGGTACTTAGAATTGCTCACATAAGATACAAACTTTGTGCAGAAAAAGTCTACCAACATCAGCGGCTAACAATTCAGTGTTACAAGAAGTTACTACTCTGATAATGACTTCACACAAACTCCCCTGAAGACTCCAGCTCAAGAAAAATGCAAATGTATTCTACAGTGTAATCTTAATTTCTGATCTAAAAGCAACTCAGAACTTTCTGAAGCTTTTGTTCTTAAATGGGCAAAGGTCAGGTGGCATGGGATTCATCCAACCAAACACAGAGAGCTAAATAAAGATGGTTTCATTAAAACTGTTGGGGTGGGGTGTGAGGCACAGAAATAAATGGCAGGATCTTTTAAAATTTTTGCCTTATCGACTCAAGACATTTCTCTAAAATTACCCTAAGTCCTGAAACTAAATTATAGACTACTCACTGTGAAAAATTAAGAAAAAAGTCACTCAAACACAATATATTGTGTCTGATTTCCTGATGCTTTCACAATGATGTGAGATGGAGTATTTATTTATTATTTTTATTTGTTAATCAATTTGTTTACAATCCTGGGGATCAAACCCATAGTCTTTACATGGTGCTCAACATGTCTACCATGGAGTCACATCCCAGCCCTAAATTGGAGGAGTTAGATGACCAGGCAGCATAGCCAAATTGGTGCATTTCACTCAAAAATGAGAGATCCCATCTTAGAAAACATGATAAATATCTCCTGAGGAACACATCCGATGTTCACCTCAGGCCTCCACATGCACATATACATGCATACATTTGCACACAGATGTACACATGGGAAGGAATATGATTGTACACATACCCACACAAACACCATTTTTACAATTGTGTTGGTTATTTTTCTATCACTGTGATAAAACACTGTGACGAAGACTGTTGGGGGCCGACTTTTAGCAGAAAGCAGCTATCAGCTTTGCAGCCATCTTGAGCCATATACTCTGACATGAGACTTGGATTACAATAGCCTACGACAGCTGAGCACACTCTGATAATCTTGGTTTAGATACCTTGGGTATGTGAGATTAAAGGTGTGTAACTTAAGAGTGTGACTTAGAAGTGTAGAGATCAGATTTAGAGACAAGACCTAAGGGTATGATGAAAGGTGTGACCAAAAGGCATGGCTTAGAAGTGAGACATATAAAAGGCAGAGGCAAACAGAGAGAATCAGACACTTAGAGGAAGAGAGACTGAAGAATAAACGGGATTGAAACACACTCTGTCTGGTCTCCATTCTTCGAATCCGTCCTCACTCTCTCTCTTGCTGAACCCTGACCCGCAGACTGGAGCGGCAGCTTGGACCGGGATACAGTGGTCGACAAACACGGGGCAGCCCGGGCCTCAACATTTTGCTCGGGCCGCGACATTTTTGGGGCTAGTGCGGTTCCCAACAGAAGACAACTTATAAAAGAAACAATTTAATTGGGCTTACATTCTAGGATATCAGAGTCAATGATGGAAGATATCAGAGCAAAGACACAGAGTCAGGAGCTACTGAAAGCTTATAGCTCAGACCACAAGCAGGAGGTAGAGAAAACTAGCTTGAAATGGCTTCAGTCCTTTGAAACCTCAAAGCTGCTCCTCTTCCCCACAGCAACATACCTCCTCCAACAAGGACATACCTCCTAATGAGAGACCAAAATTTGGGTTCAGACTCCATCTCAGAAAACCTGATCTAAGTCTAAACTCAATAGGCCAGTACCTAGCTCCAGTTTTCAGGTTACTCCCAACAAAACTGGACCCTAGCTCCAGTTTCCAGGCTACCCCCAACAAGACCTGCATCTCCAGGTTATTCCCCCCCAAATCCAGTGTCTAGCACTGGTTTCCAGGTTATTCCTCAACAAATCTGTACCTCCAGGTTACAAGCCTGCTCCTGCCTAACAACCACCAATTAGGAGGAAAGTAGAAGTTAAATTTATGGTTTGCCTCCCAGCACTAGCCAATCATGCTAAAGGCCACAGTAGCACCCCAATTAAATGCTTGCCAGTCTAGAAATGCTCACCCCTCACTTGCCACCTTCTATAAAACCTTGTCCCAATGAGTGTTTGGGACTTTTCTCCACCAGAACTGCCCTGTGGGTCAGTGGTTAGGTAAGTCCCAAGCTCAAGCTTGTGAATAAAGAATCTGGTGTGATTGCATTGGATCTGCTCCTGACTGGTCTTTCCGGGTCTGTTTTGGCACAGCACTAATCCTTCCCAAACAGTTCTACCAACTGCCAAAAATTCAAATACATGAACCTATAAGGGCCATTGTCATTTAAAACAACTGCCACAACAAAGAGAGAATCAAAAGATTGCTGATGGCTTTGGCATATTTTAATTTGAGAGGTGACCCTGCTTCCCTGGGGGGTGTGGCACAGCAATAGTCTTGCATAACCAAGTCTAACTCTTTCTCAGAACTGGTCTTTCTTCATGCAGCTTTATTTAGTCCATTTGCCCACATACAGGAAACAACTGTCTTTTGAAAACCCACATCTTAAGGTTTCCTATGTCAAATTCTTATGGTATAACTAACTCTAATGGGTGTATGGTGTATGATGTATGGGTGTGTATGGGTGTGTGGTGGAAGAACAGTTTTGCATGCATGGCGGTTCACATAAAAGTGCATGTACATGCCTGTGGATACAAGAACTTGATGTTGTATGTCGTCCTCCGTCACTCTCCATATTGTTTTTTGAGATCGTGTCTCTCATTGAACCTGGGCTTCACAGATTTGACTAGACTCACTAGCCAGTAAGCTACAAGGATCTCCTGTTTCCATCTCCTCAGTGTTGTGATGATAGACATACATTGTCATGCCTTGGATTCTCAAGGACTCTTGGGATCAGAATTCAAGATCTCATGTGTATATAGCAAGGACTTTGCCCTTTAAGTCATCTCTCCAGCCTACCTAATTTTTAGTAATAATTTTTTGACACTCTCAATGCTTCTGTGGTCTGGACCTTAACTCTCTCTTTTTCTTTTTTTTTTTTCTCTAATGCATACTGCACTGGGCACTTACACTCAACAATGCTAGACTTAAAATGGTTCTTCAGATCACATCTTCCCTTGACTTCTGTTTTGCCTCACCTTCTTTAATAACTTTAATGATTTAACTTCTTAAACTCTAGATAAAATGAGGTTGTCTTGCTAGATGCTGTCTTTTGGTATACTTGGAAAAGAAGAGAGAAAGAAATGAAAAATTAAACTTGTATATCATTCCAGTATACATGTAAAACACAATAAATATCCAACACAAAGGATTATAACAAATTAAAACCCATTGACTAATGTCTCAGAGTATATTTTATTTTGTGTTCTCTGTTGTATAAACTGACACTTATGAATTAGTTCATGTATAAGTTTGTGTTCATGTTATAATCAATTTGTTTATACAGTTGCATATTTTTAAATGTGTATAGGTTTTGTATATGACCTTCAGTGTTGTTATGACATTTGCAGACATATCTCTTAGTGCATATTTTAACAAATGTATTTTGGCAATAAGTAAGAGTGGCTGTGCTCTACGATGAAGCATATATCTACTTAAATGAAATTCATCATGACAGACTGTTATTGGATGTGTTAGTAATGAATTATATTTCTTTGCAGTATGTGTGACTGTCTATAATTTTAACGTCTTGCCAGTATTTTACATATTAAGCACTCTGCTGAGTGTTGCATGATTATTTGTTATATTGTAACTTTACTTTATGAATAATGGGTTGATTCTGATGATTTGGCTGGTTAGGCAGGTAATCCATTCCTCTTTCACCATTCCAAATGTGTCCTTCTCAAAGGTGTGCACCCAGTTGAGTAGCTGTATTCCCTGCCAGACCTACCACACAAGTACTTACACAGTGGCAATTTCATGAGTAAGCTCAATGTTTCGATTTTCCAATCATTCATTTTATGGCTAGTCCTTTCCCAATCCTGTAAGATATTTTCTTCCCCAAATTCATGACACTTTCCTGTATTGTTGTTGAGATAATCTCATTCTGAAAATCTCTCTCTCTCTCTCTTTCTCTCTCTCTCTCTCTCTCTCTCTCTGTCTCTCTCTCTCTCTCTCTCTCTCTCTCTCTCTCTCTCTCTCTCTCTCTCTCACTCTCTGTGTGTGTGTGTGTGTGTGTGTCTGTAAAAATGCCTCTGTGTCTATGTATAAGCACTTGCAGGACAAAGGACATCATTCAGGGACTTTTTAAATTTTTCTTCACATTATTTTTTGAGACAGAACTTCTTATTGATGGAGGCTACTACAGATTTTCTGAGCTCCTTTGGCTTGATATTTATACCAGGCGATAGTTAAACAAGCCTTGAAAAATTGTTGTTGTTGAATTGCATTTACTTATTCATGTACCATTTTCTCCTTTCGATCTGTTTTTTTATTTGTTGAGTAGAATTACATAAAAAATTCTGTAGGTAATTTGAGGTCTAGCATGCTGTAATTGTCCCCTTGAGTCTGAATCTATATTTTAAGGTGGCTGTGAATACTAAAATTGTAACTTAGCCCTCATATAATTAAAATGAACATTATAACGAGATTGAACTACATTTTCTTTGTTGCTTCGTACAGCTCAGAGTTACTAATTCTTTAAAACATGAGTCAACAAGGAGGTTGTTAGTCATATCTTGAAGGAAATTGTGTTTGACTAAGGTTGTGTGGTGTACAATGGCATTTATTAATGTGTTGCCAATGGCTAATTTTGAGGTATGGAAGTAGGACTGAGTACTAGATAAAGAAAAGTATGACCAGCAAAGTCTAAACTATGTTCTGTCTTCCACTAGATCACAGCAGTTGAAAACTCCAGCATGAACCAGGTAAAGGCTCTGAAGTTCCCAACCATTGCTGAAGTGGTATTGGCAGGTCATGGCTAATAAGGTAGAGAGAGTCACTTTTCTTTGGGGGCGTAGACATTGATAGGTTGTCCATGCCCCAGGGGATTACCTCATGCCTATTTGCATGTGGGCAACAGTAACTGGGAAAAATAAGTTGAAGAAATAATCAATAAACAAATATATTTAAAAAGAGTGCCAAATTGGAAGGTAGATATGTCGGAGGTTACTGGGAATCATTGGACTACTAAGTGAGAAGTGATATATCATTGTATACAAATAAGGTTTTTTTCACAAACTAAAACGAAAGGGAATGAAAGACATCATTTTCTTCTTAGGTATGGTCTGGAGTCAAGATTCAATATCCATCCCCAGAAACCCACTACAGTAACCACTCATTGTGCTAGCCCCTACCTTCCTCGTCAGGATGTGGTAGCCTCTGGAAATATGTCCTACATGCTATGTTTCTTCATGGACCTCCAGTTTCCACTGTGCTACAGCATTCCTAGATATCATACATAGTTTTGAAAACATGTTTCCTGGTATATCTTACCATTCTTCATGTAAAAGTCAGTATTCATTATATAAGCTGCCATTCACACAAGGAAAAATATTCACTGTTTAAACAAAATCTGTCTGCTGGTCTAGACTCAGGATTCAGTGAAGCTCAAAACTCTGACCATGACCTTCCTACCTACATATGCATATCTAGACTTCAGTGTTGTGCTGGCTGTTTTTTTGTGTCAACTTCATACAAGCTGGAGTTATCACAGAGAAAGTTGCCTCCCTTGAGGGAATGCCACTATGTGATCCAGCTGTAAGGCATTTTGTCAATTAGTGATCAAGAGGGGGGAGGGACCAGCCCATTGTGAATGGTGCCATCCAGGGGCTGGTAGTCCTGGGTTCTATAACAAAGCAAGCTGAGCAAGCCAGTAAGCAACACCCCTTCATGGCCTCTGCATTAACTTCTGCCTCCGGGTTCCTGCCCTATGTGAGTTCCTGCCCTGACTTTCATTGGTGATGAACAGCAATGTGGAAGTATAAGCTGAATAAACCCTTTCCTCCCGAACTTGCTTCTTGGTCATGATGTTTTGTGCAGAAACAAAAACCCTGACTAAGACAAGTGTAGTTTGGGCTGTGTTTAATCAATGAACATGGTATTAGAGAAGCATCTTTGTACAATGGATAGTGATCATAGTCTCAGAACTGGTCAATGTGCACAGAACAAGTGACTCTGGAGGACAGGGTCAGTCATAAATGTACATGCATAACTGATGTGTTTATAAAAAGATAAAGAAAAAGAATATGTTCTGTAGAAATGTGTATAATGAGGTATGTGGGAAGGGGATGTCTCAGTGGGCCCATGCTGAGGCATCTTCCACCTGAGGGACCAGCCACACCCCAGTATAGTATAAAATAGAGTTTATTCAGGGCATGGGAGGGGAGTTAAGAGGGTAGTAGAGGCAGAGAGAGAAAAAGAGAGAGAGTAGAGAAGTAGAGGCCAGCCATGAGCACATGTAAGGGGGAAAGGAAAGTGGGAAGGGGCGAGGGGACAGAGGGACCAAGAGACCAAGAGCAAGAGAGCAAGAGAGAGAGGAGGGAGCACGCAGCCCCTTTTATAGTGGGCCAGGCCTACCTGACTGTTGCCAGGTAACTGTGGGGGTGGAGTTTAGACAGAATGATAACAATAACCACTCCCATAAAACTCAAGAGGATGGCACTGAAAGATTTTGAGCTATGTATTGGAAAAACTCAATCAAAACGGCATCTACTGGACTTGACAGAACCACTGCACAGTAGCTATGGCTGCCTACAGATGACCTGCAGAAGAATGAGCCAGTTAACATGCCAAAATGGGCGAACCTAAGGAAGTGACTATAGATCCTTAGGAAGGAGTACCTAAGTCCTAACTTCTAGCTGAAGAGCTCTTGACAGTTACTGGCGTAAGGGCAAATGTCAGTTTCCTTCAGGGGTGTGGAGCTGGTAGGGTGAACATGCCTCAGTGGATGACCTCTTACCCATAAATATATAGCTGGAACAAATTGGATTAGATGGAAAGATATAAAGTTGGAAGATAGAAGTGGGAAGGATCCAGGAGAATTTAGAAGGGAGGAACAAGGGTGAGTGCGATCAAAATATATTGTATTCCTATATGAAGTTCTAGAATACTACATAAAACTGTTATATTAAAAATGTGTATGGTATCATAAAAACTGGACCCCAACAGCCTTCATGGGCTGGGAATCCTGTTGCCTCTTAGAATACTCATTCTCTAAGTGGAACATATTCCCATTGGTAACAACAAGCATACTATTCATTTTTACCAAGTATTAATAACTCTAAGTTAAAACAATGGGATATTTGTCCAATGAACATAATGAATATGACTTTCTGGCCAAACAGTTGAATTTATTAGACTCCTTGTGGTTGTTCAAGCTCAAAAACTTACTTTAAACTTTGGAAAAGTTCCTTTTTTCCCCCTTCTGGGAATAGATCTTTCACATAAATAATAAGTAGGCTTAATGATTCCCCTCAGAGTGAAGACCCAGATGTCTGTAGAATAGAGTTTTCATTTCAAATAAAATTCATTTTCCTGAGGGCCTGTAATTGTCATTTGAGAGCTTCTGAGTTGATTCCTTACTGGGAAACAGAGAGGGTCTTATAAATAGCCTCTTTTTAAAAAGATTTTAATTTCTAGGAAGCGGTCATTCATGTTACAGAGCCAATTAACTGATCTTTAAAATTTAAAAGAAATAACAGCTGTAATTGTTAATCTCATTTGTCAACTTGATGAGATCCACAGTCACCTGGAGAGGGGCCTCCCTCTGGACAGGCCTGTGGAGGGTTACCTGGATTTGGTTAATTGACATAAGAAACCTGCTCCTCATAGGTGGTACCATTCCCTGGGCTAGAGATTCTGGGCTGTTTAAAAAGGAGAACATGAGCTAATCAGAAGCATTCATCTTTCTCTGTTTCTTAATTGTGGATGTAAGGCCAAGTTGCCTCCAATTTCTGAACCTCTGAGGCCCCACCCCCACACTTTATGATAGACTTGGATCTTCAACTGTGAGATAGAATAAGCCTTGTCTCACTAAAGTGACTTCTATCTGGGAATGTTAACACAGCAACAGGAAAGATAACTAACATGACAGCACATCATGTTTTTAAAGAAAATTATGAGGAATTTCCCTGGATTGTGTGACAAAAAGGGAATTTCTTTCTTTTTTTTGTTAGCTACTTCTGGAAAGAATAACAATATAGGTATTTCATGGTAAAATACTGTTAGTATATTACTTTTCTGTGACTGCAATACAAAACAACTCAAAGAAGAAAGTGTTTGTTTTGACTTACAGTTTGAAGGTAGCTTCCACTATGGTGGGGAAGACAAAGCAGCGGAATGGGAGGCAGGTGGTGGCATTGCATCTAAGGTCAGGAAATCAAGAGTAAGGACTGCTGCTGGTACTGGGCTGGGTTTCTCCTTTCAATCTTTATTCAGTTCAGGGGCTCAGCCAGTGGAATGATGCCACCTACTTGTAGTAGGACTTCCCTGCTTTCTTAAATCTCTCTAGAAAAAACTCACAGACACGTCCGGAGTTGTGGAGCATTTTCATTGGGTCAAGTTGTCCATAATGGTTAGCCATTATAATTTGTTGCACAATTCTGTCAGATCCTGATCTGATCAAACCCATCCATGGTAGAAACCAAACTGTCAAAATTAGCAGTCTACTTTTAAAACCTTCATTTGAGTCCTTTGCTTGAAGAGACTATAGACACTATTCAGTTTGCTTTCTTATAGAGGATAGTATGTCAGACCTTTTCCTTCTATGTCTCCTTACAGTTTCAGTTTTACTCTGTAGAGATTTATAGCATCACCATTTCTATTATAAGAAATAAGTTGTGTATCAGTTTGCACAACAAATAAGTCGAAGGAGTACTGATAGACAGAGAGTGATGTTGGTGGCTCCACCCAGAGGTGCCATAGCCCTGTACCATCCAAAGCTGTTTGTAAAATAGGGTCTCTTAGGACAACACATGGCCTGAAAAAGCACTATCAAGTTCAGTTTGGATTAACTAAGAGTAGGACATGACAGACCTCAGTTCAAACAATGGCTTTGCTTTTATTTTCAACATTCTACCTAATCACTTCCAGATTTTGTCTGTATCAAATCTTAGTCTTCATGAGCATTGGTCCTTTTAAAGTCAAAAAGTTTCAGAAACTTCAGCTGGAAATCTTTGAAAATACACTGCCGAGGGACTTAATCTCAGGAAGAACAGAGAAAGTAGAGACAGAACACTTAGAAGTACTTTACTATCAGACAAAATCTATTTCCTAGTAACACTTCACAGGTATATTGATTTTGAATATTGTTCTGTAACACCCAACTACAAAGGCCACTACTGCATTCCACTGTTCATAGAAAGATGTTGAAGTATAGCTGCCAAAATTATGTACTGCAGTAACATAATGTTGGAACACTGTTTTGTGTCTATAGTACTGGATATAATTTTGGTGTTTTCTCTCAAGGAATGGCAAATCGACAAATTCTGGATTTATCTGCTCTGTTTTATCTTTCTGGTAATGACTTTTGTTTCACTGACTCCTGAGTCAAAACTATCTCTTGATAGTAAATTTCATTGAATGACTGAACTCTTGGGAATGGTAAGTAGTAGGAGCTGTCCAGTGTCTTGCTTCTATTTTTGATTTCCTGCCAAAATGAATATTTCATCGCTGAATGTTTCATTATTTTGTGCAATCACCTTGACTCCTAATGGATGTATGTTGAAGCTCTATGACAATATAGTCTATGTTAGGGATATTACTAGGCTTTCCTTTGACTGGGTTCCACAGTCATATCTGTTAGGAAGATACAACTTGTGTAAATACCATTGTGAGGGAGAGTATAGCAAACACTTCTTTATTGACAAACTGTAAGATAAAATTGTCATGTGGAACAATAGGTTCCAATAGTGAAAGAGGGTTATTTACAAATACATTGAACATGCATACACCACACACACACACACACACACACACACACCATACACCACACACCACACACACCAAACACACACATACCATACCACACACTACATAACACACACCACACACACCAAACACACACACACACACACCACACTACACACCACATAGCACACACCACACATACATACACACATAACACACACCACACACATATATAAACACTACACACACACACCACACACCATACATACACACACCACACCACATACCACATAACACACACCACACACATACATACACACCACACACACCCCACCATACACCACATAACACACACCCACACATACATACACACCACACACACCAAACACACACACCACACCACACACATACATACACACACACCACATACCACATAGCACACACCACACACACCACACACACACATACCACACCATACCACATACAACATAACACACATCACACACATACATACACACACACCACATACCACATAACACACACCACACACATACATATATATACATACATACACACACACACACACACACACACACACACACACACACATTAACATGATATATTTAAACCTGAGTTGTGATTAAGGCACAGGTTAATATGTAACCAGCATCATTGAAGTTTGTGAGCATGAAGTTTGACAATATGACTGTGTGTGAAATAAAACACAGAGAGGGTTAAGTTCTTAACTTTTAATCAGAAGATGCTGAATTGAAAGAACGTTCTTCAGCCTTCCCTGTTTTTACTTCCTTTGATTTGAGCTGTTTGTATCTTGATAGACCTACTTCAAATAGTTTGTAAAAATTTAAAGAAATTTGAATGTCAAGTTTTTCAGTCTCCAAACATGTAAGGGACATAACAAATATAAATGTATTTCCTATTATTATAGATAAAATATATAATCTGCATGACTTAGATGTTAATAAATAAATCAAATAACCTATATGCATGTATATGCATGTGTATATGAGTGTATGTGCGTATATTCATGTGTATATGAGTGTGTGTACATGTGTATTTTTGTTTGTATATGTGTTTGTATGTGTGTATGTGTGTGTGTGTTTGTGTATGTATGCTTGTATGTGTGTAAATGTGTGTGTATCCATGTTTGTATGTGTGTATATGAATAAGTATGGGTATTTGTGTGTGTGTGTGTGTGTGTGTGTGTGCATGCACCTGTACATATGTGAATGCTGGAGGACAGATTTGGCTATTACTACTCAGATGGCATCCACTATTTATTTGTTTGTTTGTTTGTTTGTTTGTTTAGAGATACAGTCATCACTACCCTGAAACAAACAGATTTGACTTGCCAGCAAGCCCCTGTCTTCTTTTATCAATACCTTTCTATCCCTGTGTTGGGATTCACACTATAAACTTGACTTAAAAAACAAATCAACAAACAAAACAAAAATCTGCATCTTCCTGGGATTGAACTCATGCCTTCAGCTTCTAAATCTTGCTCTTTAAGTACTTAGCTGTCTCCCCAGACCCCGTGCTTATTTGTTTTGGGCGCTTACCCCTTCATACTCAACATTTTCATCCTGACTTTACTCCACCGTCATTGGCTTCCTGATTCCAATGGCAATGAATCAACTAATAAAACAAGTTTTCAAGTCATTGGTTTTCTGTAATGATTGGTTTGTATTTAAAGGCAGAAGGAAATCTAGCTGGAATGGTTTGACTAGTTCATATGAGGGTGCACTGATGTTGGCCTGTGTGGGATTTTGGAAAGGGAGGGGGAGGGGAGGGGAAAGGGGAGGGGAATGGGAGGGGAAAGGGGAGGGGAAAAGGAGACTTGGAAGGGGAGAGAGAGGGAGAGGGGGGGGAAAGGGGGAAGAAGAGGGGGAGGAGGAGGAGAAGGGGGAGGAAGAGGAGAAGGGGAGGGGGAGGAGAAGGGGGAGGGAGAGAGATTGCTTGCTTGATTGTTTGGCAAAGAAAGAATGAGGGAGATTAAGCTAACATGGGAACAAGACCACCAAAGAAAATGATAAGAAAACCGTCTGCACTTCCTGATCTTTTCTCACAGATTCTTTAAATAAACATGGATTGTGCATTGACTACAGAGTTTTTGCACTTTCCATACTTGTCACCTTTTCTACCGTTTTGATCTGGTTAGATTAGTCAAGATAGTGGAAATGGCAATATTGATATGTGGATAGGCTGAAATTTCAAAGGCGCCCTGAACGCCCACTCTCTTTCTTCAGTGGATTTACTTTCAGATCTTCCCATTAGCTAGTTATGAGCTCATGTGTCATCATACCAATACACTGCTCTGCATTTCTTCTTTCAGTATACTGCCCTACAGTGTTGAACAAAACACAAGAAGAAGATATTTGGGATCACGAACTACATAGGTATTATTTCCTCGTATTTGTTTTTCATTTCACACAACACACTTTTTAAATAATGATTGATCTTTTACTTTACATAGAAACCAAGGCTCCTGAGATAAACGTGTGCATGCTCAAGCTTAGAAACCAAGGAAGGGGGGTCCACACACCTCAGGACTCTGAGTGCATGCTGCCATGTGTAACATGGAAGGCAAGTAAAAAGCCATGGATGTGTCCTAAAACGAAGTCCCTGGAGCCAAGATCTCTGGAGCCCCGGCAAAGTCCCCGACAATTTCATTAACCAGTCTGTGCGCCTGCCCAGAAAGATGGGATGGCACCGTGCCACAGCATCTGCGCTCGTTTTCCACTGAGTCACTCTGATCGCTCCTAATCTCACCCACCCTTCCCTGAGTCCCTCATTTCAAAATCTGTGGCATGCTAAGAGCACTCCTTGAGAGAAATAAATAGGGATCTGCAAACTAAAAATAATAGATAATATGGTATGCTAATTGTCAGCCTACTCGATCTCCATGGGCCATGCTCTACAGCTTTTAAATATATGTGTGTGTGTCTATATATAATTTTTCTTTCCACCATCTGTTCGCGTCCACTGCGAGCGCATCCCCCCGGGATGCTCTGCAAACCCTCCCCTGCCAGTTCTGACATTCTTAGTGAGTCTTTGGCTCTCTAAGCTCCTTTTTGTTGTTGTTCCTCTCCAATGCCCTGCTCCAGCAACGTTTCATGGACTAACATCGCCAACCTCCTCAGGATACAGCGGAGATGGCCAGGGTTTTTTAGGATTTGCCATCGGCTTAATCTGATAGCTTAAGCCAACGAGCTGGCTGTGTGGTTGAAAAGAGGATTATTGGGCAGAAAATAAAGCAAAACATGGGAGAAGAGGTAAGAATAAAATCCCAAACAGAATGTTAAAGTCAGAGGTGAAATTGCATTAGCAGTGGAAGGAGAAGGGAAACCTGAGCTGGCTGGCGAACTGTTCTTCTGGAAAGCTGCCCATGTCCTCATCCCACAAGCTCACAGGGGGCCGCTTCTTTCTCCAGCCTCCTGGTGCTCATATCTATTATAACATTAATCACGCTGACATGTTCTTGGAGCTGGAAGATTCCTCTCTCTCTCTCTCTCTCTCTCTCTCTCTCTCTCTCTCTCTCTCTCTCCCTCTCTCTCTCTCTCCTCACTCTCTTGCTCACTCTAGCTACCACAACACATACCCTTGGAAGTTTCCAGAGATAAAAATTTCCAGTTTGCCATTGATGTCCCAGGGACAGTTGTATTAAAGGGAGCATACTACCTTTTAAAAATATATACATTGAAGTAAATAATCACAGTAGGAAGCTATTTGAGTATGTTTCTGCTGATTTCATAGAATAACCTCAACTGGGTAACTTACCGATAATCAGACTTTTAATAGCTCATGGTTATTGAGGTAGGGAAGTCCACAATCAGGGGACTAGTGTTTAGTGAGGTTATTCTTGTTATATAATGCTATCATAGAAGATGGAAGGAAAAACTGAGGTAGAGAGAGAGATGAACGAGAGGAAGAGAGAGAGGGAAGGAGCAGGAGGGAAAAATCAGGGAATTCGTTTCATCCTTTACACCCTTGGGGGGCCCAGTCAGATCTCAGCAGTGACACCTGCCCAAATTGCCATTGTCTGGGAGTTTAACTTTCTGCCACATACTTTGAGAAGATACCTTCGAAGCTTAACAGGAGACCCTTTCATCCTTGTATTTATAATTAGAAAACATATAATGGTATAGTACTTCATCTCTGATTTGGGGTTTCACTACTGATGCTAATGCAATAATCATGAACTTAAAGCAGGGTCACAGAAAGTTTTGGCTGAAGGGAAGTATAACAGAGAGTTCCGGCCAAAGGGGGATTCAAAGAGAATCCTGGCTGAAGGGACAAAGCTCAGAGAACATATCTAACATCTCCTAGGTACCCAATAGAGCCACAAGTCTGTAGGTGACACAAAACCTAGACATGGATAGGCACACATCTTCTTTCTTGCCTCTTCAACAGCAATTCTAAAGTAATTGGACCAAAGTGTGACCTTGCTTTGATTGCTCTCTCATCTGGGTTTCATATCTGAGCTCTCAAGCTTTCTAATTTAGGTAATTGGAGTGAACTTATGGGGCAAGTATTTTATGAAAGTACTCTGCATAAGATTTTAAATTATTGGAAAATAATTTATCGCATGAAAGATAACGTTTCTAGTAACTTTAAAAAAATTCTAAAAATCACCAAGGAGATACAAGGCAAAGTAAGACTTTACCCAACAAGAGAAGGTGCCTGCTTGCTGCTGGAGGTGTTTAATCTGTCCTAGTGTCTGAAGCATAGTAAAACACATGGCTGTGTATGGGAGGTATGTTGCTTAAATATTGCCGTGTAGAGATTGTCATAGGGTTGGAGGCATAAACAGTTCTGTGTGCTATTTAACTCACAGTGCATGTCATGAACATAGGCACGGTATACTTATGTCCTCTCCTTGAGGATCTTTCAAAAGGTTGTTGATGGTATTGACTACTAATACATTTACAGGTGTCAGTCTAAATTACTGCCAAGTGAAAACTGACACTCATGTTTATTGGTAGAATTTCATCTTCTGAGTGAAAATTTTCATTTTTGAACTGACAGTTTTCTTGAGGCCATTTCATTTCCTCGTCCCATAAAACTCTAAGAAAACAATTAGAGGTGTTAAAGGGAAAGGCAGAAAGGGCCAAACTGCAAGACAGAATCATAAATAACAGAGAAGTTACATTCTCTCAACTCTAAAATATTCTGGTTAGAAGCCAGTTGTGTAAAGGATAGATTTATTCTATTTCATTAACAGCAGGCAGCAACATTATAGAGACTAACAAGGTCTGTGCTCAGACCCCCAAATAGTCATAAGTCTTTTGAGTGCCCCAAAATACACCCTCTTCCTCAAAATGCAAGTTAATTTTACAACTTAATCTAATTCCATGATCTTGCCATCAAGGTAGGTTCAGGTGGAGATGAGGGCAGTTGGTGGAGGGAGTTAGCTGAGACACAGATCTGCATCTGTAGGCTCAATACACTAGGGAAGCAAGCGGTCTCCTATCAAGTCAGCATGCCCCAGGCAGCAGGCCACAGGATAATGACTGCTGGCGTTACAGTTTCCAGAATGTGTAAATGGTTGTTAAGAAAACAACCATGCCGGGCGGTGGTGGCACACGCCTTTAATCCCAGCACTTGGGAAGCAGAGGCAGGTAGATTTCTGAGTTTGAGGCCAGCCTGGAACTGAGTTCCAGCTTGGAACAAAGTGAGTTCCAAGACAGCCAAGACTACACAGAGAAACCCTGTCTCGAAAAAACAAACAAACAAACAAACAAACAAACAACCATAATAACTTTGAAATTGAGCTAAGCAAATGTTGAATGTTTCTTGATTCTCTTTCCAGGCCAGGACGTGGCTTTGGTGATCTTGGCTCTACCCTCTCTGTGCTTCTGTTGGCCTTATTTCTCCACATTTTCTCAGTTTGTATCATGCAAGGAGAAACCTACCTGAGAACCAACCCTCTATCTTGTGTACTCCTCTGTCCTGACTGGTTTTTCTTTCAACCTATTTTACCAATACCTGAGTGCTATAATTTTCTTGCAGTTTTGAAAAGATATACTCCATGAATCTGGGGAAACCCTTTTCTACTTCGGGTTCCATTGGCAGGGTTTAGGGACAATGCCATGCAGCTTTCAACATGACATGTGCTTCATTGAAGTGTTCCTTCAGCATACCCTGAGTTGCTTGAAATGATAGGGTTTCTAGCAGGATACTCAGATGCCTTACCCTTCTGAGCTTTTTTAAGATATTTGTCAAGGTCCACACTCACTCTGTTATCACTAAAGAAGGCTCTATAACCCATTTTTTCTGATCACTTCAGAAAGCAATTTTCAGTTTTTTCTTTGCCCAGATAAAGGAGCTGAGAGTTCATGATGATCATTCCCTGTAATTGTTTGTTTACTAATCACTCCTCCAGTTTATCATCTCTTGCATATACCATAAGAGGCAAAAAACAAACAAACAAACAAACAAACAAACAAACCAGGGATGCCCTTAACAGTTTGCTTGAATAGTTTATCAGGTGATTTTTCATGACTAGTATTACTGACTTGTAAAGTTTCCTTAGCTCTATGCCATTTGACAAGACCCTTTCCCCCTGATTTTGAAGAATATTCTTCTTACTTTTTTTTGAGACTTCATTGTCAGTATTTTCTAAGTTCAGACTGCTATCCAGATCTTAATGGAGGTGACTTAGACATTTTGTACTATCATATTTCAGATTTCTGACTGTACATGTGCTGGTGACACTTCCATACTCTCTATAACTGTTAAAAGTATTCTCCTTCTGACTGTACATGTGCTGGTGACACTTTCATACTCTCTGTGACTGTTAAAAAGTATTCTTCTTCTAGGCAGCAAAATGTATGTTAGTCAGCTATTGCTGTATAAAAAGTACCACACAACAAGCAAGATATGACAATGCATATTTATTTATTTTCTTATATCTTGTTTCAGTCTCATACCCAGACATGACTTAAGGGTCCTCTATTTCTAGGACTTGCTCAAAGATTTATCTTGGTGCTTCAAGGATTCTAAATACTTAATTGAAAAAAAAATCTATGCCAAGCTCAAAATGTCCACTACTGGGCTGAGTACTTATGGTCCTGCCTGGGCCCTGATCACAAGTATACATCAATGCTTTGTTATATGAACCTTTTCAATATGGCCACTTACCACATGATGGAATAAGGTCAGAACAGTAAAAGCATGTGTTAGTAAGTGCAAACAACAATTCCACTAAACTTAGTTACTAAAGAGATATCATTTTATATTCCATTTATATTCCAATTATAATAATTTCACCCAACAGGTGTGAATTATGCCAGAAAGTAAACAATTATCACCTGTCCCCAAAATGAGCCTCTCTAGTGAGGTTGAGAGAGGCAGTAATCTGTGGGTATAAAAGTAAGAACTTAGGATGCAATTTAATGCTGTGTGTATTAACAGGATATTACTAGAGTCTCCTTTAGGTCTGAGATTTAACTAGCTATAGATTTTTGGCCTAGCTAATGGTACCACATTTAAGGTCTGTCTTGTGAAGTGGGATTGAAATCCACCCCAAAACTGCTTGGTTACCCCCATAACATCTGTACCATGAATATATTACTGCACATCTTTTTCTAATCAGTCATTATTGCAGCTCACAGGGTTGACCTATGGTTGTGTTGATGACTTTTCTCCCCCAAGTAGCATGTTGTAGTGACATTCTTTGAGAATTTTGGAATTTTGGTTTCTTTAAGAAACACACACAGAGAAATATAGGAATGTGCTTTCATTTTAATCCCAGGTTTATGGATGTGGGGCTGCACTGAACTGTCTGAAGCAGCTAACTATGTTCTATGCCTCATGTTCTAGCAGAACTGTGGTTTTGCCAGCTACAAATAGTTTCTGCAATTGTGTGACATTTGGAATTCTTAGAACTTTTCAGAGGTATGTAAATGCTAGAACCCTGATAGATTGGATGGTTGTTGGTAGTTTACAGAGATTTGTAGTGGTTTATTAGCCATGGTTAAAAAAGAAACTAAAAGAAAGAAAATAGATATTAGGCATTATGTATTATTTGGCTAATATTTACTTATCAGTGAATATATACCATGCATGTCCTCCTTTTTATTCTGGGTAACCTTTAGCTTAGGATGATATTTTCTAGTTTCATTCATTTGTCTGCAAAATTCATGATACCCTTGTTTTTAATGGTTGAATAGTATTCCATTGTTTAAATGAACCCCATTTTCTGTATCTATCTTTCAGTTGAGGGACATCTGGGTCGCCTCAAGATTCTGGCTATTGTGAATAAAGCTGCTATAAACATAATGTCCTTGTGATATAGCTGAACATCATTTGGGTATATGCCCAGCAGTAGTATAGTTAGGTCTTCGGGCAGAATTATTTCTAGTTCTCTGAAGAACCAGATTGATTTCCAGAGTGGTTTTAAAAGTTTGCAATCCCACCAGCAAGAGAGGACTGTTCACCTTTCTCCACATCCTTGTTAGCATGTGCTGTCACTTCAGTTTTTTATCTTAGCCATTATGATTGGTATAAGGTGGATATTGAACATACCTTTAAGTGTTTCTTGGCCATTTGAGATTCCTCTGTTGAGAATTCTCTGCTTAGCTCTGTACCCCATTTAAAAAATTGAGTTATTTGGTGTTCTTTTGGACTGTAACTTCTTGGATTCTTTTTATATTTTAGATATTACTCCTCTGTGGGATGCAGGGTTAGTGAAGATCTTTTCCCAATCTGTAGGCTGATGTTTTGTCCTATTGATAGTGTCCTTTGCCTTATAGAAGCTTTCCATTTCAATAAGTCCCATTTAATTGTTGATATTAGAGCTTGTGCCATTGGTATTTTGTTCAGGAAATTTTCTCCTGTGCCAATCCATTCAAGGTTATTTCTCACTTTCTCTTCTATTAGAATCAGTTTATACAGTTTTATTTTGATGTCTTTGATTCACTTGGACTCGAGCTTTGTGAAGAGTGATAAATATGGATCAATTGCCATTCTTTTGCATTCAGACTCTTGTTGAAGATGCTTTTTTTCCCCACTGTATAGTTTCGACTTTTCTGTCAAAGATCAAGTGTCCATAAGTGTGTGGGTTTATTTCTGCCTCTTTGATTATACTCCATTGATCAACCTATCTGTCTCTGTACCAATACCATGCAGTTTTCTATTATAATTGCTCTATAGTACAGCTTGAGGTCAGGAATTATGATTCCTCCAGTTGTTCTTTTATTATTGAGAATTGTTTTTGGCTATCCTGGGATTTTGTTTTTACGTAATTAGTTGAGAATTGCTCTTTTAATGTCTGTAAAAAAATTGTGTTGGTATTTTGATAGAGATTGGATTGACTCTGTAGTTTGCTTTTAGTAAGCTGGCCATTTTCACCATGATACTACTATTAATCCATGAGCATGGAAGATCTTTCCACCTTCTGAGGTCCTCTTTGATTTCTTTCTTCAAGGACTTAAAGTTCTTGTCAAACAGATCTTACACTTGCTTGCTTAGAGTTATATCAAGATATATTATTTTTGGCTATTGTTTCTCTAATAAGGGTGTTGTTTCTCTAATTTCTTTCTCTACCCATTTATCATTTGTATAAAGAAGGGCAACAGATTTCTTTGGGTTAATTTTATATACAGCAACTTTGCTGAAGTTGTAGGAGTTCTCTGATGAAATTTTGGGGTAGGTTATGTATATTATTGTATCATCTGAGAATAGTGATACCTTTAATTCTTCCTTTCCAAACTGTATCCCTTTGATCTCCTTTTTTTGTCTTATTGCTCTAGCTAGAACTTCAAATACTATATTGGATAAGTAGGGAGAGTTGGAAGTCTTGTCTCTGATTTTTGGGATTGTTTCAAATTTCTCCTCATTTCATTTGATATTGTTGGCTATTGGTTTGCTGTATATTACTTTTATTATGTTTAAGTATTTTCCTTGAATTCCTGATCTTAGACTTTTAACATGAAAGGGTGTTGGATTTTTGTCAAAGGCTCTCCTTAGTAAAGTCAGTATTATATGTTTTTTGAATAATGTTACTCTATTGAAAATGTACATGATGAAAGGGAAAATATATGAAGTCTAATGGCTTGGTAAGTTTTATATTTTTATACTATGTAGCTAGGATGAGTGTAGCTCCTTTGGTAGAGTGCTTGCCTAGCATGAACAGAGCCCAGGGTTTAACTCCCATTACCTCACAAATTGGGAGGGGTAATACACACCTGTAGTCTCAACACTCAGGAAATGGAGGCAGTGGATCAGAAATTGTAGGTCATCCCCAGTTACATTGGGGAGTTTGAGACCAGCTTAGATTATAAAAGGTTTTATATAAAAAATTAACTAAGCATGTTATACCAAACACTTTATTGATATATTAAAGGAGAATTCTACATAGCTTGTTCAAACTGAAAATCTATCTAAATGTAACAAGACTTTTGTTACTTTTTACTTAATGTGTCTTCTCAACCAATGTTCTCTGAATCTCTGCAGGATAGAATTTGTCTTAGTAATATTCTCAGTTTAATATACAGCAGCTTACTAAACAATAATTGTATGACTATAGTGAACTTAGATATGAAGTGATAAGAATTATAATTATAAGTAGTTAGTCATGTTATTCTAAATGTAGAAAGAGCATCACTTAGGGGTTTTGAAATTACTCTATATCAATCATTGACTCAAATTACATTGGAACCATGACAGGTCAGGAGAGAAGGTCTTGTTCTTAAAACACTTTCCTTATTCGCTGTATGCAGAATCTGTTTCTTTAGTTTTCTTTTTTCTTGGTTAAATTATACTGTATTCTGTTTTTGTTAGGTTGAAATTTTCAGAGAGACAGAGACAGATACAGAGACAGAGAGACACACACACAGAGGTGGAAATTTCTGATTTCTTTGGAAACTCAGTTCTGGAAGCTGTCTTATGAGAGGATGTTTTGCTGAAGCAGACATATGAGAGGATGTTTTGTTAGAACAGATACCTGGTGTTTTTCTGGAAGCTGTCTTATGAAAGAGCATGTGATATTTTGCTGGAGTGGACACTTGAGAGGACACTTGGTGTTCAAATAGAATGTAACCCCACAGACAGTGAGAGGACTCTCTTACATTGGTTCACCTTGTAAGGTTTCACTGGTCTTTGCTGCTGATGCTCTTGCATTGGATTGCTTTGTAATGCTTTGCTCATCTTTGTTGCTTGTCATGACTTCATAGAGAGAAATGTGCCAGAGAACTTCTTGTGGTAATCTGGCTGCTTCTTGCTGCTTCCACAGACTTATGACAATTTGGTGGAACCTCCTGGTTCCTTCTGGATCTAGCTGCTGCTACTGATTTGTGTTTGGTGTTTTGGACTGGACTGCTGATATATTGACAATGAATACTGGAATTACCCCCAATGAGCTACTTCTAAACAGGCCCACCTCCTCCATTTCCTATTAACCTTTCTTTTCCACTATGTCTGGTTCGTTGGCTAGAAGAGAGGTTGAAGCATTTAAGAACCCTACTTTAATTAAAGTGGGTTTTGAAAAATCTAAGCTTGTGAAAGAAGGAGAGAGAGAGAGAGAGAGAGAGAGAGAGAGAGAGAGAGAGAGAGAATGCAAAAGAGAGAGAATCTCTAATTGTATGGTGTGTGCATGTTTATTAGCTTATAAGTTCATGAGAAAGCTAGAGGAGGACATCTGGCATCCTCCTTTTAATTCCTTTGAGTCAGAGTCTCTCCCTGAACTCACTCAAAGTTCATGTTTTGTTTGTTTGATTCTTCTTCTTCTTCTTCTTCTTCTTCTTCTTCTTCTTCTTCTTCTTCTTCTTCTTCTCTTCAGTGTCAGATTGTGGGTATATATAGGACTACACCTAATATTTGTTGCATGGGGGCTGGGATCTAAACTATTGTCTCAATGCTTGCATAGTCAGTGCTGTTACTTGCTGAGCCATATCTCCAAACATTGTTTATCTGATTTTTAATACTCTACAATGTTGCCTTGTTTTAAATTTTCTAGTGCTGGTGATTGAATGCAGAACCTCACACATGCTACCACTGAGCTGCAACTCCAACACCAGGCCCTCAACTTTCTTGACCACATGTTCCATGTGCTATTCTGCTGACAGAGGTAAAGAAGATGTCATCAGAGTTTACTTCATGACTGTTTTTGAAATCCAGGAAAAATACATATATGTTTTATTAGGAATGGGCATCTTACTATATTTTCAAATATTTTTATCTCCCTTTAATAAGATATATTAGAAAAGTCTATGCATGTCACTAATATATCAAAGTACCATCTAAACATTATTATTCATTGATATAGGATTATTCTGTCTTCTTACAACTTTCCATGAAAATTTTCATATTTACAAGGCTTTAGTCTATTGCTTTTTATACTGATAAATGCTCACATTAGAAACTTTCTCATCAGAAATGACTTAGTACATTTCCATATACAAGACCATAATTGCCTTGTGATACATTGCAATGCAGTGAATATAGATTTTTCTAATAAAATCTCTGCCTAAGTTACAGTATGGCTAGAGATAATATTTTTTTCATTCTAATGCTACTTCAGACTTTATGTACTTTCAGAGGAACCTGAGATTCTAAACCTGAGTGCGCTGGAGCTCATCATCTTGTATATATAAATCATAAGTAAGGTGAGGCAAAAGTAATACCTTATATCTCGATTTATTTCCCAGAATTCCTCTCTTAGTTTGAAAGTTTCTGGGCATAAACTATGTTTTTATGTTTATCTTTAAAACTTTTAATTGTGTTTGTTTGTTTGTTCACATTTTTTATGTGTGCTTGCTCATGAATGGTTCATGAATGACATGTTGAAGTCAGAAGACAACTTGTGGGGCTTGGTCCTCCCCTTTCATACCATGTAGGCACTGGGGAATTAAACTCAGCACATCGGGCTTCATGGCAAGTACCATTACTAACAAAGACAGCTATTCATCCCATGAAATCTTTGTCATTTTAGTTATCTGAATTCATAAAATATTGGATAAATAAAATCTGTAATCATTTCAACTTGCTACAGTAGGCCTTAAGTATAGTAAAAAGTTTGTTGTAATAATTTCTCTTATAGAGGATAGTTCTAACAGAGCATAGAGAGTTTTGTACTTTTTATACACTTGCAATTTTTAAAGATTTATTCTTTAAAAATATCTATATATGTCTATATGAATTTATGACACAGGAGTACACTGCCCACAGAAGAGGGCCTCAAATTTCTTGGAGCTACAGTTTCGACCTGTGGTGAGTAGCCATTTTATTGAAAAAGTAACTCACTAGGCAACTATTTGTGCTCTTGATTCTAAATTGAATTCTGCCATTCCTCAGTGAATCTTCTACCATCTTTGATGGTCTAAATTTCTGTGTGTAGTATTGGTAAGAACTTTTAAATATGCTGTCTGGTGCTTAATGAAAACTCACTTTGAGAATCGTTACTAACGATAATAAACCTTGTCAAAAAATTTTCATACTTCTCTCACTGATTATTCTCTGTAATTTTACATTCTAATTTTACATTCCCAGCACTGAAAAATGAAATTTTGAAATGTGCAAGCTGAACAGCAGTGAAGATCACTTTTTTTTCTTTGTTGGACAGTGAGTTTTAGTCTCAGTAGTTGTCTCTGTGTCACCAAGGCTAAGGTCAAAGTTTGAGAAGAGTTTCAAGGCTACAAAATTCCCCTAAAAGCAAGGATGAAAGGAGGCAGCAGAAAAAAAATTCCTACAACAGTGAAAGTCTAAAGGCTACAATGAGGTCTTTGGGAAGCTGGGCCCCTTCAGGAAAGGTGCCTGCTCATGGCATCTATCACATCCTCCTAATATCTTGGCTTAGGCTAGCACCAATACTTTTATTATAAGATATACCTGGACAGGCATGTTCTTGTGGTCAAGTTTTTCATTCTATAGCAGCAACAGTTATATCAGATCAGGGACCCCCTAGATGCAACACAACCTTATCTAACTAGAATATTTCTGTTTGGAGTAAGCCAATTTCCATTGACCCTGTATTTAGGCAGTGGGGATTTTGATTGTGTTATCTTTGTGGAATACCATCCAACTCAGGGTATTTAAATATATGTTATCACTGTCTTGTTGGAGGTTACTAGCAACCAGAAAATACTATGTATTCCAAGCGATTTGAGTGCATCATTACACCTGAACTGCTCAGTAACTCTGTAGATAAGAACTAAGATTGTAATGGCAGCATTCTAGGTGAGAAGATGGAGCTGTGGTGTTTCATTATGTTCTAATTATGACTTTCATGAAAACATTAAATATTTTGTACATGCTATAAAACTAGTGTGTATTCCCAGCCCGATTTTAGGAAGCTGTTTAACTTCCCCTATTCTATCTAAAAAAAAAAAAAACAAACTTTTCTCCGTTGCAATGATGTCAGAATTAAAAGGATGCAGAATGGTTGGAATAAGGTGGGATGTGTGTGTGTGTGTGTGTGTGTGTGTGTGTGTGTGTGTGTGTGCTGGAGAGATGCACAATAGTTAAGAGCATTTCCTGCTCTTCCAAAGTTTGCTTCCCAGCATGTACATAGTGGCACAACTGTCTGTATTTCCAGTTCCAGGGGATCAAATGCCTTCTTCTGACCTTCCTTCGACAACAGGCACACATATAATACACATACATGGATGCAGACAAAATATTCATGCACTTAAAAGTAAAAATAAATACAATTTAAAAAATAAATAGACTTGGTAAATTTTTTTTAATAAAGCACTTGAAGTTGGAAGGAAAAGATAGTGAGGAGATAAGAGAAGAGTGAGAAGGGATGGGATGGGGGGTAAAGTTGATCAAAACACATACACATGCATGAAATTTACAAATAATAAAACCCATGAATGACCAATGTGACTGCCTTCCAAGAAATGTTCTTTATAACAGAAGGAAATGGTTCAGCTTTGTCCCAGTGGGCTTAAACACTTTATTAACTTCTGGTCCAAAAAACCCATTATAATTTCAATTTCACTTCAAATAAGTTTACTGAGAACTTTCTTGGATGATACACAGATAGCTATTTCTTTAGAGTATATACTAGGAATCATTGTAAAAGAAACATTATTTCTTCAAAATTAAAGACTTTTCCCCTTTCATGGAAAAAAAAAACACTTTAAATGAGTTTTGGTTTTCTTTCTGTTATTTATTTGACACAGGAACTATATAGTCCATTCTGGTCTCTAACTCCCCATGTAGCTGAAGTTGACTCTAAACTTCTGATATTCCTGCCTTCACAGCTGAGGATTGCGATTATGGGTATGTAACACCAATCCTAGTTTATGTAAGAATCAAACCCAGGGCTGTCTACAAACTACTAGCAAGCATTTTACAAACCAAACCTCATTCCCAGCCTCCAAATGCAATGCCTTTGTTAAATGTCTTCCTCACACCAGAAAGCAAATGCAGTCTCAAAACAAACATAACATCATCTCATTATATGAGGCTCACTTTCAACACATCAGGATCTGCGGATTCCCAGCATGCTCTGCGTCTGGTAAACTGTTGAGCAGATGCTCAACATTACCATTGGCTCCCTTTGCTATATCCTGTTTTCAATAAATTTGAGACAAAACACACCAGAAAGATTCTGAAAATGAACAGTTTTATGTTCCCTGAACCCTGATAATATACACCCTGATAAAAGGGTGTTGGAATTGACCTGTAGGCTCTTGATATGTGCCAGTAGGTTTAGGGTAGATCTTACGATGGGGATTTGTTCTGAGCTTTGTGGTCATTAGGTGTGGATAATTCCATGACTGCTAAGCTGTGTGTGGAAGATGGAGGCAGAGATAGGTTAGCCTGTGACTGACAGAGGGAATGCCACCACTCTTATCATCAAAGACAGTGACATTTGATCGTAATTTTGCATGGCTTGGACCATTTTCATATTTTGCCAGTCTTTACACAGGATCCTTCTTATAAGGTATATTTTCTTTATCTAGACACATCAGTGTCATAGGGTGACCTTGTCTTGTATTGACCATTAACAATAGTCACAAAGACCTCTCTGTGAGCAGAAAGCCAGACTGGTTATATGTAACCATACATGAAGCAATCTAAGTGCAGAAAGATGGCAGTTTAAGGTTACAACATCAAAGGCCAGTTCTTTCTAACACATATAATGTATAATATGTAAAACTTTTGAATGCCTGCCTACATTAATCAACTTGAGATGTTCCTATAAATTTATATTTAATACAAAACCTCTGTTTTGTGGCTCTTATTCTTAAAACTTAAGGTTAATAGAGGTTATTAAGATTGAATCGCAAGCCTAGCATGGTACTTTAATGGAACACACTTTCCATATTATATTGTAGAGTCAACTGAATATAACTGTACAGGTTTTCCCTCACTCAGGAATGGATGAGACTCAAAATGGACAGACACCACGTGATATTAAAGTGTCTGCTGTGTAGTCAGGTGCCTCTAAGAGAGTTTCCAGGCCTCAAGCCACAGAACCTCTTTTAGTTCAGTGGGAACTGACATGTTTCAGTTGACTTCTTCTTTTCAAGTGTAATGCAATGTCTGAAACAAAATACAGTAATTCCCAATTAGAAAAGGCCGACTTTAAAACATGGGATCACTTTGAAATAAATTGTATGTATGCTAGAGGACAAAACTAAAAATCTGTAAAATATGACAATAATCATAAATCAGATATGTGTGTATTTGGAAAATCAGAGAATTGAGTCAATTTCATGCTTGCTATATTCTCCATATCTGCAAAGTAGAAGTTGTAGGTTCATACTATAATCACCTATAAAATAATTGCATGGACTTGAAATAATATACAAAGGAAGACTTTTAGGAATTCAGTAAAGGAAATGTACAGGTCATATAAAAAGCAGACACCAGGTACTTATTATAAGTCTCCTGAAACCTCGAAAATTCCTTGACTTATAGTTTGCAGTGAGCCACACAGTTCCTTTCCAACATTTCCTAAAATGTCATCTTTTTCACAGCAACATCAGTCTGATGAGGAAAAATGAAACAAAACTTGTTTCTGAAAAGTGTCGTCTGTTAACACTTCAAGCCCAAAGTTGTAAAAATGTATTTCCTTATATAAGCAGCGAATATAGAATCATTTAAACAAGAAGTTCTCTGGGAAAAGTACGTCTAGAAAGTAGACTGTGTGTGTTGTTCTGAGATGTTCAGTTCTAACTCACTGGCTCTCTAAGGCTTCCCTACAAAGCTATCACTCGGAGGATACACAAGTAGAAAGGTTGTTATTGATTTAATTGAGTCTTCTGGGTCTTGTGGTTCAATAGTAATATCACATGTGGAGAAGAATGTTATTACTGCTTTCAAGTGTTTAAAGGTACAGGTGTTAACTTAGTGAGGGTGGTAATTTCCCACTGGGTGTGGTCGTGGGTGTAGTTGAAGTGTTTTCATTGTGGAACAAAGTTTTCTGTACTTCAGTATGAATGACACAAAAAAGAAGTGGCCAAAATATTCACCAAAAATACTAGGAGAAAACAGAAACTCTTCTGAAGTTTAAGGGAATAAAATTAACCAGCTACAAAGCTGCATTTTGATAAGAAATTTCATTATTCTACTACAAATTGTGTGGACCCTCAAAATCCTATCAGCTATGTTTTTGTTGTTAGATACATCAGTAATTGAGAAGAGTGAAAAGCCAAGAAAAATTAAATGATTATAAAGATAATACAGAAAGTTATTGTTAATGAAACAATACTTTAAAAATACAAATTTATTTTATTAGTTCTTTGAGAATTTCATACACTGTATTTTGATTATACTCACCTTACTTCTCCAACTTCTTCCAGATTTATTCCTCATAGTCAAACCACCCAATATTTTGCCCTTTTTATTTAAATAAAAAAAGAAGTTAAGTTCAAACTGTGTTATCCATGTAGTATTGGGGGTGGCTATCTATTGGAACATGGGTAACTTACCAGAGAGCCACACCATTAGAGAGCTGAAGGCTAACTGACAGTGTCCATAAAATCTTCTCCAGTGGACATATGTGCTATGGGTCTTTCATTTATTCACCCAATATTTAGTAACTCACCTACAACAATGTTATTCATGACAGATGCCTTATGTGGGAAAACTAGCCATAGTTTTACTATGTCTTTTCTATGTTTAGTTATATCTGAATATATAAGCTTTATTTAACACTCTGTTACTATAAAAAAAAATGCCCTAGAAAATCAAAGGCAGAATGCTTGGTCTACATTGTTAGAGGTTTCTGTCAATGATCCTTTGAATTTACTGCTTTGGGGACTGTGGTGAAGCATCCCGTCACGTCAGAAATACAGGACAGAAGAAGCTAGTGACTTTATGACAACCAAGAAGCAGAGACAGAAAAGGAAGGTCTGGTTTTCCATTATCTTCCACAATGGCATGCCTGTGCTGACCTCAGACCCTCTTGCCTCTGAAAACATTACCACTGCCTCCAAACAGTATCATGGGCTAGGAATCTGAAAAACTCGAGCCTTTCAAGAACAGATTGGAATTTGGATCATGCCCTAGACCACTTTGGCTCATCAACTTCTACTATGATACATTGCTTGAAGTATAGGCTTCAAACTACATGAGTTCCCAACAAATGCCATTAAACCTACCTCATTTAATCAGAAAAGGAATATTTGAAGGTCTTCATCTCTGGCAGAATTTTGTAAATGAAGATGTGATGTTCTGGACCATGGAGATGATTCAGGGGATAAAGGAGCTTACTCCTAGTCCTGACTTCCAGAGTATGATCCTTAGAACCTACATGGTGGAAGGAGAGAACCAACTTTTGCAAGCTGTCCTCTAACATCCACATATGGGCAATAGCATGCACATGTCTTCTCCCCCAACCCCACCACAAATGGAAGTACATACGTGTAATAAGAACAAGGAGAACTCCACCCTTTGAGTTATTTTTAATATATAATGGAATTAGAAATCAAGTCATTTTTATTTAAATTACTCTAACATGCCCAGAAAGGAACTGTGTTAGGAGGAGGGTGAAAAACTAAAGCAAAAAGAAAGTTAATTCAGAACATAAGATATGTGGGTTTTGGAAGTCTTCTTTCTGCCTCCAGTTGGCTATGATCATGGCTATCTCTGTAGGCTTCAGAAAGGGCTCGGGTTGAATCTGGTTCTGTCTTAAGGGTATTTCTAGCCTAAGATGGTTGTCACATGCTTGGTTTTCATTTTTCATTACAACTGATATTTTTGTAAGGCTTTGACGAGAGAGTAGGTGGAGAGGAGTGTATATCCACACTAGCTTCCCAGGATAAAACTGGCTCACTTTAGTCTTTTTTCTCATCCTTTATTTTCTTCAGGCTTGCTTTATGTTCATATCTCTGTTCATTTTTTTATGCATCAACAGAAAGTCATTGATTTGTTTTCTTCTCTTTTATCAAGAGTTATTAGGAAAAATAAAACCACTGGTTTTACTTTAGGAGAGCCAAAGTTTCTTTTAAAAAGTGTTAACAATGGCAGCCATAGATTTCACAGAGATCATAACACACTTTTGATCTGCTCTGTATCCCAGAAGTTATAAAGGGATACCCTGCTGCACATCTTTTAAATTGTGGGAAACATTTTGCCAACTGGTTGATGATCAAGGAAGTACAGGAAATAACAGAAAGAAAGACAATTAGAGACTTCAGATTTTTGTCGTTGTTTGAGGAAAACTTTGTTTTGGCAATCAATGAATGAGAGCGATTCAACACCTAATTATTACCATTGCAAAAATCAATTAAATTTAATGTATTAATAAAATGAGATAAAGACAAAATGTGGAATGCTCTAAACTGTCAGTTACCAGCTAAGTCATTACAGTTTTCAGTGTACACGCACATACACACATACATACATATTTGTAATAGATATCAAAGTGGGAATGGGTTCCTGGAAAGAGGCATGCACCAATATGAATGGAGGTGTGAGGAATTATAGTTATTGCAAATGAGAAATGCTTGCCAGACTTTAGTGTGGAAGATAAATACTGAAAGTTTGAGTGAGCTCATCATTTGTTCTGTATATGCTCTGGGGTAGTCTTAGAAAAACAGTCTATGGGGGCTGGAGAGGTGGTTTAGTATTTGAGAACACTTGGGACTCTTGCAAACAATGAGAGTTCACTTCTGAGCACCTACATGGGTCAGATGCCTAGACCTCTAGCTCCAGAAGATTTAATGCCATTTTCTGGCATTTGCATGCATCTGCATACACTTTGCACACTTTGCACACACACAGAGAGAGAGAGAGAGAGAGAGAGAGAGAGAGAGAGAGAGAGTCCATTTCAAAAAGAAAAAGAAAACATAGGATGAGTGTGATAGTATCTACCTCTACAGCATAACTACTACACAACATATGTAGGACTCTGTGCCTTATCATCAGTCTTGCAGGGAAAACAAACAAAACAAAACAAAAAACCTGGTTTTCAAATGCTAGAGCCTTATGTTGTACAATACACTTAATAGTCCATCCTAGTAAACAATAAGCATTTTAATGTACACCATCTAAATGTACTCCAAATTAGACAGCACCACAATTACAATGTTGGATGAAAAAAAAAAAGCCTAATCCAAATACAAATGCACCAGTGTAAGTGGCTATGAGATGTTGTGGTTATTGCAAATGAGGGATTTTTGCCAGAGAGTCCTCTGGATAATGAGGAAGATAAACATTGCATTTTGGAGGAGAACCATCATCCATTCACTCAATACTAATACTGCACGCGTTATAAGAAAGTGTATAATGGATGTTGGAGTTTGTGCTTTTAAAAAGAAATGTCAAGTCAATTTGTTAGGAGTGGAGGTAAGAGTTTTTAGAATCATGAATATGTCTGATTGCTTCTTCTTCTACCATAAAAACATTTGAACATCAATTCTCTTGTATTTGAATATCAGAAAGGACAAAAGAGAGCAACCTGCCTTCACAAGAGGCAATGTCCCTGCACCATACATAATGCAAACAAACAAATTATCAGTGGATCACCTAAAATTTCTTGGTCAATATAAATACCTTTATTGCTGTCTAAACACCTCAACAAAAGACTCTTATCTTCCCTGAATATATTTTACTTTTACATGATGATACATTCAGATTTTTCCTTTGAGAAAATTATCTTATTGTATGTGTAGTAATTAAGACATAAAAATATAGGCACCAGCAGACAGCAATGTCAGTTTTATTGAAATTCTCTCTGACTGTCCCCTTTCCGCAGCATAATTTAATGAACTATATTAAGATGCTCACAGATGACATTTTTTTTCTATAGAGGAAATTGATTTTATCTATGCAGAATGTGATATTTATATGCTCAACTCTCTGGGCAAAGTAATCTTGGGGAGTAATATCCACACTAAGAAAATGCAGAACCGTGCAGTCGCTTTACCTTGGTCTTCGTTTGTTCACATCCCTGATCCCTCTTTTGTTAAAGGAAGCATATTAAACAGAATATGCTGGAATCAAAATGTCACTTCAAGATTGATTGCCAGGAAGACATTTTCTAAGAAACAAGAGACTGAAGATTTAGAAAACTAAAAAATTTAAGAATTCTGCCTTTTAACCTATTACTTTCTTACATTTTAATAATTTGACTTTGAAAAAAATAAAAAAAGAAAATAGAAAAATATCTTGTAGCAGAGAGAAAATAATCTGAATAAGTTCTTCTTGGAAACTAATGGATTCATTCTATAATAAAGTAGTGTAGGATTTCAAAACTAGAAAAGATTTAAAATGAAGATTATCTTGGGTTTTATAGATCTTTTGGTATCATCTATCTATTAATTTTAAAACTGTATTTTGCATATATTAGTGCTCTATCAGCATGCATACCTTCATGCCAGAAGAGGGCATCAGATCCCAGTATAGACTGATGATAGCCACTCTGTGGTTGCTGGGAATTGAACTCATGGAACTCTGGAAGAGTAGACAGTGCTCTTAACCACTGAGCCATCTTTCCAGCCCTTGTCTATCCATTCATGTGCACCTGTGAGTGCTTATATAGCCTGTGTGTGTGTGTGTGTGTGTGTGTGTGTGTGTGTGTGTGTGTGTGCTCACAGATGGCAAAAATGGGCATTGGATCCCCTGAAGCTGGAATTACAGGCAAGTTCGAACTGCCCAGTGCGGGTGTAAGGCATCAAATTCAGGCCTTCTGCTGGAGCAGCAAACTCTCTTAATCACCAAGCCTCTCTCCTGCTCCAAATGTGCTCTCTTTAAAACACATGTATTGGTTGTCTGTGAATTTAAAAAATAACACAAGAAGTCAGAAGATGCTGTAGTTTGAATGTTCCCCCACAGTTTTTGAGTTAGAAACTTAATGCCTAGTGATGAAGTACTTGCCTGCAGATGATGGACCAAGACTGATACTTCTGCAGTGAATTATTAACTGTACTTTTACCCTTTCTCTCCCTCTCAGCTGTCTCTCATTCTGCTTCCTAACAAGAGATAAAACAGCAGGTAAAATCCCTTAATATGCCGGGCAGTGGTGGCACACACCTTTAATCCCAGCACTTGGGAGGCAGAGGCAGGCTGATTTCTGAGTTCGAGGCCAGCCTGGTCTACAGACTGAGTTCCAGGACAGCCAGGGCTACACAGAGAAACCCTGTCTTGAAAAAAAACAAAACAAAACAAAACCCCTTAACATATGCTGACTGCTCAATCTTGGCCTCCTCCTCATCTGCAACTGTAAGAAATAAAATGTTGGGGCTGGAGAGATGGTTCAGCAGTTAAGAGAACTGGCTGTTCTTCCATAGTAGCTAGGTTCAATTCCCATCATCCATATGGCAGCTCACACCTGTCTGTAACTCAGTCCCTCACACAGGCATATATACAGGCAAGACACTGATGCACATGAAATAAAAACAAATACATTATTTTCAAAAGAATAAAATGGGTTCGTTATTACTCAGTTTTGTGCTTTCTATTAGTGAGTCAAAAGTAGACTAAAACAGAAACCCTTAGGGAACTTCAGTCTTAGGGCAAGAATAATACTTTTTTTTCTAGGAAGCCGACCTTGAATATGCACATACTGACTGCCGTGTGTGTGTGTGTGTGTGTGTGTGTGTGTGTGTGTGTGTGTGTGTGTTCATGGTATTGTAGGAAAAAAGGGAATCTGGGTCAGTAGGTAGTTCCTGAGGGTGTGACAGTGAAGGATCTCTAATAAGTTCCCAGTGTACCACTGTGGTGGGTAAATGTAGTTTAATAACCAGGGGACTTAGTTTGGGGAAGAATGTTGCTTTTCTAAGCAAGCTTAGAAGACACAACACATTTTGCTCTCCTTGATAGTTGAGCATACACATCGAATCTATACCTTTTGTGTTCCCCTATCCATCCAGACATTAGCTCATTCGATCCTCATCCAATCCTTTACGCTTGTGTTCCTTAGGATATCTACCTTCCGTGACCTGTGCGTTCCACAGGATACCTACTGTCAGGGACTATCTTGAGTAGATAATACGGGAACAAAGCAGGTGCAGTATGTAGCCTCAAGAGACTCACCATGTGGGCGGCCCTGGAGTGCGTGAATCATTCATGATTAAGAAAGGAAACAGACACACAAAAACACGGCCCTGCAGGAATGTCCAGATACTATGGGACTGCCGGAAGCATCAGCCAGAGGGGTCCCAAAGAGCATCCGTGAGGCGGTGCTATTTGAGCCAAACCTGGAAAAATGAGTAGGTGTTACTTATCTCTACAGACAAAAGATCTGGAAAGGGTATTGTGGGGAGAAGGAATAGTCTGTACAAAACATCTCCAGCAGGAGGGAGCTTGGTTTATTCAAGGAGCTGAGAGTTGGGCGATCTGTCAGGAATAAAGAGATGGAGGGATAATAGCGCACCATGCTGCCAGAGCAATTGATAGTGACCAGAGTTTGTCCGTAAAGCTCCCAGAAGTGATTGAAGTTTTCAGACACCAGAGTGCTGTGATTAGGGCTGCAAGGTACAAAAGGCCCCTGCGGATAAGTGACTCCAGGACCTCAGAGTGGATGTGTAGCAAGAGTAGTTAGTGGGAAGCTATAATGGCTATAGGAAAGTCGACAGCAGATGGAAACACAGTTAATGAAATGGGGGATTCGTGGGATATTTTAGGGGAAAAAATCCAGTTACTAGGATCTGGAGAATTCATTGTGAAGTAGAATCATCTTAAATTCAATCGGTGAACCAGCTATTCTAAGGTGACACTTTTATTCTAAGGTGGCATTTTTGTATCTTAGAGACTGAGTTTAAAGAGAATTTTTTTGAATTGTTTCCCAGAGGGAGATCAGATGGGAGAGGCAGAATAGTAGGGAAATATCAAACAAAAGAAGGATAAACTTTAAAAAAATAATCAGAATATTTGGAGAAGTTCTGGGTTGAATGAAACTGGTAGCTGGGAATGTGACCATCATTAGACTGCTAATGGTGGGGTAGAAAAGACAGCACCGTGGAGGGAGAGAGACAAGGCAAAATCTCTTTCCCTCAGCTCCAAATTATCACAGACAGAGTGCTGGAGGTGAAAATGCTGATGGAGAAGTGAACGTTAAAAATGAGGAAATCTAAAAACACAGAGATATTTTAAATGCTCAATACAGAAAACTGGTGAGTGTCACGGAGATGACCTTAATCCAACCAGGCACTGAATGGACTCAGAGCTGATGTGTGCTGTGGACACAGTTTTATTTAAGTCTACTTCACCCCATCTGTAGGGAGTGAATGGTACCCTAGAAATCAGCTGGGACATGAGGCCTCTGGGCTTTATAACCATCTTATTCACATCCAGGCTGCTAGTGACTCTGCTGTTCTGCAAGGATACATAGGCTTTAGGACCTCACTTTGAGGAATTCACTAAAGCCTCAATGGACAGGAACCCCTAGAACAGGGTTCTTTTTCTTCCTGTCCCTTCTCAAGGTGTTGGATTGTCTCATCACAGATAGTATGTCAGCAGCAAACCCCAAGCTTGGCTTCACTTTCTTGAGGTAGGGCTGCAGGCCCTGCTGCTTTGCAAGGACTAAGGAGCAGAGCATTCTCTTGTTTGGTGTTTTGGTTCTTTGTGCCCACCATATCTGAGTTGTATCCTGCATAGTTCATGTAGAGACATTTCTGAAGTTCCCTTTCCCCTAAGACTTTATTCCTTCAAGTATTTCTTTCTTCAGAACCTCTGAAATGTATCAAATAAATTCATTTTGTATTTGAATGGACTGTTATGGGTTATTCTCAGTGGGGTAGTGGTTTTATCGAATTTTCCTCCTACATGATGCAAATTGGCAGAATGCTTCCTCATTTAACTTTAAATATCATGATTAATTTAATAAAACTCTCAAATGTTCTATACTCAGAATACATTCTTATTTTATGGGTATGTATCATAACAATTGTGATATAGTCAGTGTTCTGATTTCATAAGGACTCCTGGAAATCTATGTGTCTCTAGCATCTACCATCAAGAGAAAAGCCAAATTTCTCTTAGTTACAACATCCCTCCTTGCTTAGGGACAGCACATAACCAGTTAAAGATACACAAGGGGCAGTCTTGGGTTCTGTGTGTAACTTAAGTGCTTGGGTGTTGAATGGCCTCTCTCTCGAAGGGAAAACATGTTGTCCTCATTCCAGTCTGCCAGATGGAGCTTTTAGGGCTGACAATGGTCCCTTTAATCTTTTTTGTTTTGAACAGAGAAGCTTTTATATTTGCAAAATTTGGAAAACTATGAAACTGATTTTGAACATGCTTCAGCTTATTCTGGGTATTTCCTAGTCAGAGTGTGGTAGAAGTCATTAAACTAACATCCTTCTTCAGGAGTAAAATTGAAATCAAGTTGTAATGAATTTGATAAGACCTAAAAACTTGCTAGTTGGCATGTTTGATGTCTGTGGCCCTATGAATACTTCCCCTCCTTCCAAACCCCTTTTTGGTGGATATGAGCTATGCGCCAGAAAACTTGGGACCAGCCTTATAGAATTCAGCAGCTTCCTAATAAGTTTCACTCTAAAATCAAGGATAAAATGACCTCAGAACCAAATGATAGCTAAGTATTTCTTATTATGTTTACTAGCTTTGTCAAAAAAATGTGAAAATAGTGAGGTCTAACTAATGGGAGCCTATAGTCCCAGCTACACAGGAGGCAGAGTCAGGAAGACTGGGAGTTAAGCTTCTGCCTAGGTTATAGAGTGAACTCAAATGTAACCTTAGGAAATCACTGTGACTCTATGTAAATAAACACTAAGTAAATAAAATTTAAAGCAGGGTATTTTTAAGAAAGCTGAAAGGTAGACTGTTTGGTTATCATATTTGAGGCCCTCAGTTCAATTCTTTGTGCTACCCAAAACTAGTAAACAAGGAAATTAAAAGACAACAAATAAAACAAAGAACACACCACTAATGATACAGCCACAAAGAAACAAATGCATATGGGAGGCACTTTCTACTCACTAATTGCTAGGTAAACATTGTAACTAATAATTAATGGGAAAAACAGGATCAGTCAAGAGGGCCTTGAACCTAGCTGGATTAGTTACTTGCCTTCTGGGACAAAATACTTGACAAAACCCACTTAAAGATTTTGTAAGGTTTGTAGGTTTTTATTTCACCTTACCGCTAGAGGGGAGACAGTCTGTCATGGAGACACACAGTGGCAGGCGCTCGAGGCTGCTGGTCACATTGTAACCACAGTCAGGAAGCAGAGAGTGATGAATGGTGATGCGTGCCCTTTTTTTTTTATTATTGGATATTTTATTTATTTACATTTCAAATGTTATCCCCTTTCCCGGTTTCCCCTCTGAAACCCCCCTTTTCCATCCCCTCCCCCCGCTTCTATGAGGGTGTTCTCCCACCCACCCACTCCCGCCTCCCAGCCCAAGCATTCCCCTACACTGGGGCATGGAGCCTTCACAAGACCAAGGGCCTTTCCTGCCGTTGATGTCAAACAAGGCCATCCTCTGCAACATATTCGGCTGGAGCCATGGGTCACTCCATATGTACTCTTTGGTTGGTGGTTTAGTACCTGGGAGCTCGGGGGAGCGGGTCTGGTAGCTTGATATTGTTGTTCATTCTATCGGGTTTCAAAGGTGCTCCACTTTTTAATTCAGCTCAGAAGCCCAGCCAATGGAACAGCGCTGTCCAATTTTCCAGTGGATCATCCCCTTCTCAATTAATATATTTTGGAAACTCCTTCACAGGCATGCCCAAAGGTTTGTTTCCTAGCTGATCCTAGTACTGTCTAGTTGACAATATTAACTGCCACAGCAGTAAACTCAAAACCACAATTATTTGTTTAATAAACAGCAAGGTTTCAATAGATGCCTCTGAATTTATAAACCACATTGGCTTAACAGTTGGCCTCAAAAATCAATGTGAACTTTCTTCTTATCATCAGGACCATTAAAAATCAAAATTAAATTTGCCATAGCACATAAGTAATCTCTTTATTTTAATTTGTAAATGACCTGTCAACTAATTCATTTAGTATGGATGAATGCTTAGAGTCCTAATGACTGTTAATGCATTGGAGACAGCAACAAAAGCCCTGTGACGAAAGACTTTCTGCCTGAGCAGAGCCTCATTCCAGCCCAAGGAAAAGTCCACACAAAGCTCTTGGTAGTGTGAAGCTCTCGTCGAGGCGTAGCTCACAGCATCTTTCTTAAGTGTCTCTATCTTTTAGACTTATTACATAAGCCACTTCTTAGATAATTTGATGCATCATTCTTTTCCCAAAATACATCTATTGGGATGTTTGTTGTCTAAAGTCTGCCCAAAAGTATGATTTTTCTGCAAGTGGTTGTCTGAATGCTTCTAAGAAACTATTTCTATCTCATGGAGTGAGCAAAGTTAAGGTTATGTAAAAGAGAACAGAGATGAGCCAAGCTGCACAAGCATAAGCCCCTGGCAAAACCGAAGAATAAAACAGATGCTGTAGGTTGAGTGCTTTTCTTCCCAGGCCTCTTATCTGCCACTCTCTCTCCTCTTAGTCTCTTTTGTTCCCCCAAACTGCTGTGTTTATGTCTTAGCATTATTGCATTATATGTATACTATACATATATTATAGATAATGTATATCTTAAATATGTATTATTGCATTATATGTATATATGTATACATACATGTATATTATAGACGATAATTATTATGATGGTGGTGGTGGTGGTGGTGGTGGTGGTGGTGGTGGTGGTGATGAAAATAAAGATGATGATAGTAGCTAAACTTGCTTCTCTGGACTGCTACAAGCCTCAGGAGCACCAACCATCACAGTGTTTATGGGGCTAGCTACAACTTAAAGACAATACATATACACATACATATTTATGGTGTATATATTATATATATATATAATTTTATGTCTCTATGTAAAATCTCAAAGTACAAAAGAGAGAAAATATATTTGTTTTTCTGAAGTTGACTCAACATATTTAATATATGGATACAAAATTATATCCATTTTCCCGCAGATGACATGAGTTCATTTTCTTTATGGGTGAAAAAAATAGTGTATAAATATCACATTTTCTATGATAATGGACACCCAGTTTGAAAACCCCTTTCTGAGTCAAGGAAAGGTTCCCCTTGCCTGGGGTAGTCTTGAAGCTGTAGCTGGCTTCATAGAAACTGTGATGGCAGGTAGACCTGAGATCCAGAGAAGCAAGCATTGCTTTCTTCCTCTTCCTCTTCCTCTTCCTCTTCCTCTTCCTCTTCTTTTCTTCTCCTCCTTCTCCTCTTCTTTCTCCCCCTCCTCATTCTCTATTATTATCTTCATCATCTTCATCATCATCATCATAATCTATCATTGTTATTAATTTATTAAAATCCAATCATTTTGAATACTTGCCACCACCCCTACTTCCCATAGATGTGGAGATGTATGCAATGGTGAGAAAGGCATGGACAGCAGAGTATGCATATGCTGATGTTCATGTGACATTCACATAAGACATAAGACACAGGTTCCTAGGAACTAACTCCCAAGCTAACTCAGAGAACATTCCCTTTGCTGCCAACTCAACAAGCATCTTCTAATGCCTTCTGGTTTCTTTCAGAGGTGGCAGTGTGGCTGCTCTTTTGTTGCTTAGCTTTTCCTTTAAAGAAAGGCTCTACTTTAAAATTCCTTGACTAAAAGATGTGCCAATCTATTGCCATTACTGTCTCTAGGATAATACAGCCAAGATGACATCACAAAGACTAATGGTCAAAGGCTCTCTTCCAGCTGTCCTTTTGGGTAACCCTGTGTGGCTTGGCCCTCTGTAACCTTAAAACAACAGTCTCCTATGCTCCCTTGGATAGACAGCTTGGGCCTGGACCAGCTTGGTGGACAGCATCAGGAACAAAAAGTTGGATTTGTAGAGGAAGTTGTTAATCCTATTGTGTTTGTTAACATTATGAAATACTCAACAAAACTGAAAGAAAGAACCATTATATTTTATCCAAAATGAACACTGGACATTGAAAAGCAGCCAAAGGGAGGTTGGGTACACACTGGTGTGAATCAGTCCCAAGGTGTTTCTGTATCCTGATGAAGTTATGAATCATGGGGACAAACACAGGTGGTACTTATATGTAAAATTCATATGCACAAAATAACTCTGACAAAATACAGATTAATCAAGACATTGGATTTTATTTCTATGCAATTATGAACTGATGGTGAGTGTTTTGTTTGCTTCTTTTTAGAAACAAGATTTCTCTGTGTTGCCTTGGCTGTCCTGAAATTAGCTCTGTAGACTGGGCTGGGCTGGAATTCATAGATCAGCCTGCCTCTGCCTCCTTAGCATTTGAATTAAAGGCATCCAACACTATGTCTGCCTTTCCTTGTTGGATTTAAAAGATGTTCAAATAGTAACTTTTAGAGAGTGCCTTTTTTTTTTCTCCTAAAAATATTTACCAGCTTTAATTATATACACAGGCTAAAATGCACAAATCCTAAGTATAAACACAATTTAATCAATTTTTCAAATGTCTTTCTTTTGCTTCCACCTGGCTTTCCTAGAGTATGCACTACAGTGGTTTCCTAGCTGCCGGGTTGTGAGGATCTGACATAATTGTGGGTGGGTGGGGGATGGGCGTGGGGATATGTGATAAAGAAAGGAGGCATCCTGAGGATAGTTACCTCCAGTTTGCTTACTAGCATTCAGCCATCTGGGAAGCAAATCTAATCCAAGCTGATATTTCCGGTGTCTACAGCCTATAGTAACATTATGACTGAACTCCTCCTGGAGAGCATAGTTTATGTTCAGCTCACTATGCAAATTGAATCATGCGGTTATGGTGTCTTATATCCAAACATATAAAAAGGTCTGAAGTCCTAGCTTAGATGGGGTAGGTAATGCCAAGGCAGTTGTTAGTAGCTTGGAGAAGAAGATTCAGTTTTTGGTGAGGGTATGTGCTGGTAGTATTCCCATGTTACAGTGGCTAGTCTCACACACATGCATATTATGGCAATACTCACCACACATAGTAGGTTATATATTTTTATGTCATGTAATTGAGAGGAAGACATGTTGGAAAGATATGGAAGGAGTTAAATAGAGACATGGTAGACATGGCCATATTTCATTGTATATATGTATGAAAACTCAAGAATAAAGGAAGATAAAAGGCTATTTTAAAAATCCAGATATGGCCTCAAACTAAAAGACAATTGAAATATGTCTAAAAATGAATATTTATCTGGAAAACTTGTCTCTACAGTCAATTACAATCATAAAGCTATTAAAACAAACATGACGAGCATGACATATATAACATATACAAAATAAGCTTGCAAATTCTAAGTGAGTATTTCCATAAAGAAGAGATAATAATGAATCATTTTCAATATTTGGTACTGATAATGCTGAGTTACAGTATTCTCTGTGTAAGATAGACCAACAACAGCTTTTCTCTCCCACTGGGACAGGATGATTGCCCTCTCCAGTATTCATTTCTGAAGGAAGGGAGACATTTTCAGTCTCCAAGGCGTTGGCATGTATGTACACACTCACTTATTAGTTGTGCTAGTAATAGAGTGTAATTCTGACTTCATCTATTCCAAAACAAGATGAGGAGACTAAGATTACAAAGGGGAAGAAGAGGTAAAGAGAAGTGCATCTGCTGAACATTCATCCAGTGTCAAGTACTAAGATCAAGAATGTCTGCCTGCAGTCTGAGTTAATCCACACAAGAGTCCAGAGAGATAAAACAACAACAACAACAACAAAAAAAAAAAAAATTCACTATTAATGGAAGATGACTGTGGAGCAAATACTCAGACCAGAACAAAATTTTAAAAAATTGAGTCAGTGTCTGAATTCAGTGTCTTAACTTCAAAAACATGTTAATCAATTCATTTACTTTTTTCTTTTACAGGTTTTTGGTTGATTGGTTGCTTGCTTGCCTTTTGCCTATTTGTTTGTTTTCCAAACACACACACACACACACACACACACACACACACACTCACTCACTCACAGAAAGAGAGAGAGAAATAGAGAGAGAGAAAGAGAGAGAGAAAGAGAGAGAGAAAGAGAGAGAAAGAGAGAGAGAAAAAGAGAGAGAGAAAGAGAGAGAGAAAGAGAGAGAGAGAGAGAGAGGTGAAGTTGAATGAATAGGGAAATAGAGTGGGTGAAGTTCTAGAAAGAGCTGGGGGAGTGGAAATCATGATCAGAATATATTGTATTAAAATTTTTATTAAAAAAGAAAAAAATACATAACTTACTAGTTAATACAAGTACCTAAAGAAGACATGAAAAGCCCAGCATTAGACATTCCAACTTCCAAATTTGATCCATCCATCCATCATCTGCTGTTTATCTATCTATCTGTCTACCTATCTTTTTATCTATCTACTTATTTATCTATCTAATCTACCTTTTTATCTAATCTGTAATCTTTATCATCCCTTTTAAATTGGCATGTAGAACAGGGTATCTCATCAGTTTATGTGTAAAAGTTCTGATTTCATTTTTTATGGCTGAATAAAATTCTGAGATATATGTGTACATATATACACATATGTCTCCCATGTACATCCCATTTTCTCTGTCTATTCACTTATTGATTGACTACTAGGCTGTTTTCATTTCTTAGCTATTGTGAGTGTTACAGAAATTAACCTGGATGAGCAAGTATCTCCACTGTTAGATTTGGAGTCTTCCGGGTACATTTTACCAGTGGTAAACTGGGTCACAAGATTGCTCTAGGAAGATGTATCATAGTGGCATGGTGGCATGTTCCATAGTGGCAGCGCAAATCTGCCCTCCTACTGACGGTGAATTAGAATTTTTCTTTCCCCCTCTGTCTCATCGGTATTTGTTGTTTGTTTTCTAATGGTGACCACTCTGACAAAGGTGACATGGAATTCCAAAGCTATTTTAATTTGAATTTCCCTAATGGCTAATGTTGTTTGAACATCTCTTCAAATACTTGTTAGCCATTTGTAACTCTTCTTTTGAGAACTATCTATTCAGTTCATTAGTCTGTTTAATGTCTGGATGATTGAGAGTTTTAATATTAAAATTTAAAGTTCTTTACATACTCTACATATTAATTTCCTGTCTGAGTTGTAGTATTTAAGTGTGTTTTCCAATCTTAGGTTGTATCTTCCCTGTGATGATGCTGTTTGCTGTGCAGAAGCTTTTTAGTTACATATGATCTCATTGTCAACTATTGGGGCTATTTTCTGTGCTGTTAGAGTCCCTTATAGAAAGTTCTTGCTTATACTTACATCTTAAAGTGTTCCTCTCTGGTTTAAACATTTCCAGTTTTACAGTATGGTATTTGTTATAGTTTTGGGTTTTTTTTTTTTTTGAGGGTGGGTGGTCTTCTAAATATTGAATGATGCCATCAGCCAACATTTTTCTTTCTCCATTTCCTATTTCTATGCCTTTTATTTCTCTCTTATTTAAGACTTTGAACACTATACAAAGATTGGAGAGAATGGCCATGCCATTTTAAAATAGCTTCTTTTACTGTTTAATTATATTTTTATTCTACGATGACTTGGTCATTTGAAAATAATTATTGTGCTTAGTCTTGCATGTGTTAAGGCGTTTGTGGCCTATAGTGGGTTACTGGCTAGTTTTGTTTGACAACTTGACACAAATAGGAGTTATCACAGAGAAAGGAGCCTCCCTTGAGGAAATTCCTCCATGAGATCTAGCTGTAAAGTATTTTCTCAATTTGTGATCAATTTTCACAAAGGGGGAAGGCCCATTGTGGGTGGTGCCATCCCTGGGCTGGTAGTCCTGGGTTCTATAAGAAAGCAAGTTGAGCAAACCAGGGGAAGCAAAGCAGTCAATAATATCCCTCCATGGCCTCTGCATCAACTCCTGCCTCCAGGTTCCTGCCCTATGTGAGTTCCTGTCCTAACTTCTTTTGATGATGAACAGCAATGTGGAAATGTAAGTTGAATAAATCTTCCCCCCCCCCCCCAACTTGCTTCTTGGTCATGATATTTGTGCAGGAATAAAAACCCTGACTAAGACAGTGGAATACATTTTAGAGAAGCCTCTCTGGGTTACTGGAAAAGGATGTATATGCTGTCATCAGTTAGGTGGTGTGAGTTTTAGATATAGCTTAGCTCTGAAGAGTCTTCATTGACTTTTAGTTTAGATGAACCATCTAAATGAAGTTGGAGTTTTGAGCCATCACACTATTGAATCAACAGCCATATGACCATTCATGCCTTTTAGTATTTGATGAAGTTGGAAACCCCACCTCTTGATTCACAAATATTCACCACCATTATGCCTTCATCATTGGTTGCTTTTACATATATCCTATGGTCATCTTCTCTTCTAGACAGTTTTGGTTTGGACTCTATTTTATCATATATGAGAGCAGTATAATATCTTGCTTGGGGCTTCCCTTTGCTTGGAGATCAATTCCTATCCATTAATTCTATTATTGTGTGTATTTGTTTCTGAGGTGTGTTTTTCAGAAACAAAAGACAGTTGGAATTTATTGTTTTAATTTTGTCTTGTATATGATGAATGGAGGCCATTTGATTCCAGGTTATCACTGGAAGGTTTGCTGTTTCTGATGTATTAGTTGGTTAGTTTTCTATTGGTTGGCTTGTTGCCAGGTTTCTTTCTTTTTTTGGTTGTTTATCACTCCTATTAGTGTTAGAGTTGTCTTGCTAACTGTGTTTTATATGATGGATTTCTTCCTAATTCTCCTTCGTATTACTCTCACAAATTTAATTTTTTTTTTAATTCTTGGGCATGAGACACCTTTCTATTTTTCTTTGATTATAGTATGCTTCAAAGAATTTTTTGAAGTATGATTTTGTTCATATTCATGTGAGCTTGTATTTGTTTTGAACCATTAAATTTCTCCATCAATTATAAAAAATAAACTGCTGGATATAGTAATTTTGGCTGATAGTGTTTTTTTGTTGTTTTTCTTTTGTTTTTTGTTTGCTTTTTTTTTGTTTGAAAGTCAGTTTTTGTTTGCCCCTAGATCTTTTAATATTGCATGTTTGTTTTACATTTTTAACAACTTGACTATGATATGGTAAAGTTCTTCTCTGGTCATTTCTACTTGGATCTCTTGATGATCTTTTGCTTGAATTTCTATTTCTTTGGGTTTTAGAATCTTCCCACTGTTATTTCATTAAAAAAAAATTGTCTCTGCCATTGGACTTTATTTCAGTTCCTTCTTTTCCCCACAAAGACTCTGAGGTTTGGTCTCTTGGGTATATCTGAAAGTAATACTCAGTAATTTTTTTCTTTATCTATTTATGAAGTGTTAGCCTTACCACCACCACCCCCCCCCCCGGACTTTTTTCTTCTAGATCTTCTCTGCTGATGATTTTGCTGTGCTTTTTATTTGATGCAATGAGTTTTCCAGTTCCGGAGGGGTTTTTTTTGTTTGTTTGTTTGTTTGTTTCTCTTTCTTTTTCCATTTATTTGGCCTCAATTTCCTGTCTGACTTTTCTTTCAGGCTTTAGAATTTCTCCTCTAAATTATTTTTTATTAAACTTGCCAATAGTTTTGGTTAGCTGCTGAATTAATGTCTTGACTTTGTTCATCTTTATATTTAAATGTTCTTAGGGCCATTAATTATTTACTATGGAAGTATTCTGACATTCCCTTCTAACACTTATGCTGTATCACTTTGCTCTCTAGTGTTGAGGAGCTTCTGTAGGTTACTTTGTGAGAGGTTGTCACACACTGTTGTGTTCCTTCTTTGTTTTTTTTTTTTGTGTGTGCATTAGGAATGATATACCCTCCAATTTTGTTTTGGCTTTTCCATTTTTCTTTGTATTTTAAAAAATTTTATTTTATGTGCATCTTCCTGGTAATTTGTGTTCAGTTGCATTTATGCTCTCACCACTATTTTGTGTGGAGATAGATGACTTAAGTAAGATATGATGGCCTGATATCAACTAAAGTTTTAACTTGTTGGAAAAGACACTGTGTACTTGACGTGTGTCCCAGACAAAGTTCGAAAGTAGTAGCACGAAGGGCCCGATGAGGTAGAATGTATCTTGTAGATTTTTATAGCTAAGGGCATCAATAAGTGAATAGAAAAATGAGAAGATATTAGAAAAAGTAGAAGCTGACACTCAAGTCATTTGAGTTAGTATTATAATACAAGATAGCAGTAACTGTTGAATTGTGGATTAATTTTCATTTATTCAATAATATGAAGCAATTTAATTGAAATATTAAATTTACCAGAAAAAAAATGGTACAAACAGGGTTTTGAGATTAATGGGATTTTTAAATATTTAGTTGAATATACTCTTTTCTCTTAACTTGCAGATTTTTGGAGATTGCATCCCCACAAATATTTCTTACATAATTATCTCTGTTTAACCTCAAAGAGTTGAGTCTCATGTGACATTTTATGACCTGTGTCTCAATCATTGGCACACAACATTGTTCTTTTCCTAGGTTTAGTTGCTTTCTTTGTTCTGAGAGGCATTCCAGATTTTCTCTCAGATTTCTCAGTTTGGAATGATTGCGAACAGAGCTTCTTCTAAATATGAAGATCTGGAATTTTAACCTGGGGATACATCTGAGGGAAACTACAGCATACCTTAAATCAGTCCCATGAACAGAACAATCATTCAAACATGGCTACCTTTACATATACTCTGTCTATAGATACAAAACAAGTATATATTTTACCATCATAATATCTTCAAATAAAAAGAATCATAAACCCAAATATGACTTACAGAAGCAGCTTGTGATGTGGCTGAATAGATTGTATTCTTTTAAGCAAAGCAAAGGTACTAGAGTTTTCTTCTCAGTCACCATTTCATTTCCTTTCAGTGGCATTGAAAAGACTTATTGTTTCAGTACCACATAGAAATGCTCTGAACATTCAAACTAATGCGTCAGACTAATTGATTAATGTTTAGAAGCAGCTCTCCATGAGAGCTCAGTTCTTGGTTCAGTAGCCACTGACAGCACCTTGCTGTTTATAACAAAGGGCAGAAAACAGTACTAGGAACATGGACCCAGCTAGTGCCTTGAAATAATTCCCAATGAGTCAGTTTATCAGTTGTGTGACTCTCACACACTGTCTTTAGTTTTATTCCTAAGATTTCACAGAGTTAAAAACAATTGTATATTTCTAGAGTCTTAAACAAGAGTAAAGCCCAGCGATTTATCTAAAAGTTACTGAAATACAGTTTCCTAGAGCTCTGTTTGTGTGTAGTTTATCTTACAAGGGTTACGAATCTTCTGATTAAATTCATGCAAGAAAAGGGATTTTCTAGTAAATACTGACACATTAATCAAGTTATCTGAAGAGGCTAGTGCTTTGCTGATACAAGAAAATACCTCTAAGGGCGATGGTGTGGAGTCCACAGGAAGCCTGTCATTTAACATATCTGAACAGATGATCCTTTGTTCCTTTCAATATCTGAGCTAGCTCATTACTTACATTTCATCATTTTTGTTGCCTAGTAGATAAGCCCAGAGAATGGGGCATACAATGGTCAAAGCTTGAAATATGAATGTTGTGCAAAAATATATCTTAAATATATGTTCTTGTAGAAGGGCAAGCAAATTCCCATCTTTTAGCCATAGCAGGGGTAATTTTCATGGAAAGATTACTCAGTTCACAGTCTGCAGCAAAATCTGACTGGAAAGCCACGGGAAGATGCGAGGGTGAGTGGGGTCTCTGCCTTAGAGTAAAGAGTCTGTAAGCTGATTAGTTGATTAGTTGAGTGGCTAATTCTCTTCTGCTTTTACTTTTTGACTCCACAGTATAGGGGTGTAATGTCTTTCTCCTAAATGCTATGATTTTCCAACAAAATTGGAGTATTCTAAGTTGTTATGTATTGTTCCATTTAGAGGAGAACAGGGGCACAGGTAGGAAGATGGGTTCTGTGTGTCTGACCTGGTAAAGGAACAACCAAGGGGCTGAAGCACTGGCTAGGTCAGGAACGTACTTGCTGAGCAAACATAAGGTTCTAAATTCAATATCCATACAGAAACCAAAAATCCCAAGGATGGTGATCTCATGGGTCAAGAAGCAGACACAGGAGGATCTTTCATTTACTAGCTAAACAGGCAAATTGAGCTCCAGGTTGGTGAGAGACTGTCTCGGCAGTGGGGAAAGAATCCTAACGCATTCTTCACGACTGCAGGTGATTGATAATGAGTCATATTCTAATTCCCGAAGGCCACCCAGGTCTAGCACTATGAGAGCAGCTGTCACCTCAGTTCGGTGGCCCTTTAACTGTTAAGCTTCTGTGAGTTCTCATATTTGCCTTTCGCAGTTTGCTACAGTCTTCTGGACTCTAGCTGTCATGCCCATTGGATGTGTCTGGTTCCCTTCAGTGCACTCAAATTGCTACTGTGAAATGAGAGAAAAGATCACTGACAGCGATGTGAATCAGCAACGGGGACCTTGTGCAATTCGGTGACTACCATGCCCACACCTAGGTGTATGGTCTCTATTTTGGTTTATTGTCTTTTGTTTTTGCCACTCTTCAGATATAAACATTGCTAAATAAATAGAAGTTATCTCCCATGAGGAGAACTTGAAATGAGGCAATGACCCACAAGAGATAAGATAACAAATGTGCAGTTACAAAAGGCAGAGTAGGAAGAACCCTAAGAGAAATAAGATAATTATAATGTTTCAGAAAGAAGAAAGTAAGTATTAATGGTGACCTAGATACTAATAAAAAATTACTTCAGATTCCAAGTATGGGGAGGGGGGAGTCATGTAAATAAGATGAAAACAATTAATAGTGTTGATTCTTTACCTAGACTAATGTATGCAGGATTTTAAAAATTTATATTGAGAAATGGTTTCTCCTGAAGATGATACTTATGATTTTTTTTGAACTTAAGAATATCACTGCCAAAATGAATGTTAAGGAGGAGTAAATTCAGTCAAAGTGAGCAGAACAACACATTAACATAGCGACTTAAAAATAGTTCTCTGTGTGGGAGAGAGGATGGTGGCTCTGAACTTCATTAAGCCGATTGTTGAGGAGACATCTGGAATCTCATTCCAGGGGATGCTAGAGCAATACATGCTCTGGGTGACTCTCTTAAGAGTCAGTTCAGACAAGATTCGCTCGAACAAAGTATAGTTTTTAAAGTAATCACCTCCAGTCACCCCCATGGACACTTGTTCATATTGAAGGACTCCTTAGAGAAACAAGGAAGGACTCAGTTTACATGCCAGCTTTCCAAACTGGGTCAGCCCAGATCTGCCATTCACCTGAAGTAGTTTTTTTTTTTTTTCTTGCATGATTATAAACTTGTAGAGAGTAGAAATCATGAAATTTCCCTATCTTTATCAATTTAGATAATGTATATTTAGTAAAATATCACTGAATGAATAGATACTTAATTTTCCTAGGAATCAATCATGGTAGCCCTTTCTGGAAAAAAAGACTTTGGGATAGATACTGTGGGAATCTAAAGAACAACTGCTGTGAAAAATCAAGACTTGGATGAAACAGTGAGCACTGTTTCAGTTTACCAAGGAAGCCCTGTACTTATAAAGGAGGCTAGGGCACGGCAAGGCGCTTCACAGAGCCTTCAGAAGGCTGGAAGTAACGGAAGTAATGTCAGCTTGGCCCTAACCCAACACACTGAGGAGGTGGGACCTAAGTTGAGTATACTTCACTGAATTGGAATTAGATCAAATCACTCCTTAAACACCTATTATTTTGCCCACAGGCAAAAGGCTACTCTCAGCCTTATTGCTGGACTTTCTTGGACTCGTCAGCTTCTGATTCTTGATGTTCCAATGGCTAATTCTCTGGTGCCTGATTCTTTTCCTAGAGATCTTCTCTCAGACAGGAAGTCCTGCTTTCCCTATCCTGCCTAGCTACTGGCTGCTTATTAAGCCAATCAGAGAGTGATTGTATGTTTACAAAATACTGAGACAGATGATAAACCATAAGAATAATAACACCAAAATCTGGCCAGTTCTTAGCACTTTGCCAGTACAGAACATTTGAATAATACAAAGACAATTTTTGCACAGTGTACCCCCATCACAGCCTTAATCAGTAAAGCTGGTCCTTACAGGAATGGGAATACATACAATAACCTATGGCTACACAAGGCCCTAAAAATAAATATTTGAGGGTTTAGCTTTATTCAAGAAATTGACACCACTGCTTTAAGGCTAAGAGAACTTTCCAGAACAGACAGTAGAAAGAATGAAACATTCAGAGAATGGGGAGAGAGGCTACAATATACCATCTTCTAAGTAAGACACAAACTTAAGAGCTACGAGCTCACAGCATCTGTGCACACTATGCCAACAAAAGTCAACTAGGAAGAAAGAAGAGACTCATGGGCTACTATGACATACTGCTGGTTGATTGGGAGCCAACTGATTCAGGAAGAGGTGAGACATAAAGTTGTGTTCACACTGAAGAATCCACTAAGCCCTAGTCCAAACATGAACACAGATAGTGTCCTGACTAAACACTATAGAACACTAAATAAAATCAAAATCAGTAACTAAAGGAAAGGGGCTTGAAGGAATGGAAAGTCTGTAAGGTCAGAAGGGAAATGGGAGAGGTGAGGAGAGAGGGATAGAACACATAGCTACACAGTATATATGTATGAAATTGCAAAACTGAAAAGAAACTGAAAGCTCACCGCATGGAGGCTATCACTGAGCACATTTGATTTTATTCTGGAATATACATAGTACTTTTCAATATAGTTCATTACTTCTGCATAAAAAGGCAAGCCCTGTTCACTGGTGGTAAATTTAAAACTACACAGAAGAGGAGGGGAATTGGTGTTAAAGAACCTCCATGTCAATAGTTTAGGGTGATAGTGTCACACCAAGCTATGTGTTTAGTTTAGGGAGGCAGCTATAGACTCTGATGTTTATTTTTTATGTTTTATTACTATTTTTAACTTCAAACATCCCTTAAAATTGGAAACCTATTTTTACAATGATTATTTAGTTAAAAGATAACATTCGATGTTAAAAAACAGGAATAGTTCAGTGTTTCGAGTTCTGGTCTATGGACCTTTCTAGCTGAAGTATATTCTGGTTGATTCAGGTAATGGGATTCATTTTGGCAGTGGTATTCTTAAGTTCAAAAAAAAATCAGAAGTATCATCTTCAGGAGAAAACATTTCTCAACATAAATTTTAAAAATCCTGCATACATTAGTCTAGGTAAAGAATCAACACTATTAACTGTTTTCATCTTATTTACATGACTATAGACTTTGATTCTATAATCCTCGGTGGTGGCAAGGCATGGTTTGGATTCTGTACTTTCCCATATGTCACAGGCACAGAAAACAGAGATGTCTGAAAGGATCTGAGGAGGGGTTCTGTAATTCTCACTTTACCCAGCAAGGCTCCACCTCTAAAAATAGTGAGACCACCTGAATAGCAAAAATTCCAAAATATGGGCATGTAGGAGATTTTATGTTCAAACCATAATAGACATCGTTACCTGAATCATCCAGAATATACCTCACCTAGAAAGGTCCATAGACCAGAACTCGAAACACTGAACTATTCCTGTTTTTTAACATCGAACGTTAGCTTTTAACTAAATAATCATTGTAAAAATAGATTTCCAATATTAAGGGATGGTTTGAAGTTAAAAATAGTAATAAAACATAAAAAATAAACCATCAGCAAAGCATAGACTTTTGTTATAATTTTCAGTGGACTTTTGTGACATAAACAAGTCTGGCCAAACTGTTATCCTAATCTTCATTCAGCCTTCCAAACCAATCGTCTCTTTATGTTTCTATCTGTTTTCACCATAAAACATTTAGATCACTACTGTAAAGGCTAAAGGCCAAATGGGATGAGAACAGTGGATCTGGGTCATGACCTCTACTGCATTGTTTCATCCTTCCTCAGATTCTTCAGAGATCTCGCTGCAGTTCTCTATCTGGCTGATTTGATTCTGTTGTTTATAGATAGTTCCTGTCTGTACAAGATCTTTAAAAATATTTTTGTAACTCCATTCCTAGAAGAGTGATTGTCACCTAACAGATTATAAATACATTTCTTCAAAAAAAAAAAAAATAGGACTATTTTCATGGATCTTTAACACAGGCACAGGTGCCAGTAGTGCAACCATAAAACAAAATTCTATTTTAAAAATGCTGATCTAGAACATAATAATCTAAATTGGATGGATTGAGTCTGAGAACATTTCCCTAAATACTTTCCCGTGTGTTACACTGCTATATACTTACAGATAGTAGGAAAACAACTTTTTTGTTTTATTTGCTTTGTTTTATTTTATGTATTTTGGCACTGGATATAGAACCTTAGGCCTTATACACTTAAAGAATATGCTCTACTACTGATCTACATCTCCACCTCCTGGTAAAAAGTTTTAAATAACTGTAAAGTAAACATAATGGTAATAGCCATATTTAATCCCCCCTGACTTCCACATGAACAGAACTGGCCTGGGAATATTGAAAGGTTGTTGATTTGCTTATTTGTTTGTGGAACTTGAATCTGCAGCCTCATGCTATAGCATGAATGGGTACTTTGAAGACTGCTCAGTTAACAGAATAGTTTCCACATGAAATCCTTGGGTTGATCATGTGTACCACATATACTGGACTTCGTGACTCATACATATAACCCCAGCATTCAGGTAGTAGAAGTCGAGTGATTAGAAATTCAAGGCCACTTTTCAATTTGTGGCCGGCCTGGGTTTCTTGATACTTTGCTCTGAGGAAGAAAACAAACAAACAAAACATACAGGTATTTAATTCAGGTGGGACTAACATATATTTCTTAATTCTACTATGGGTAAAGTTGTGACTCAACTTTAATGAAGTGTCTTTAAAATAAAAAACCAGAACCACTATTCTATTCACTTAATTCGCCTGAAGACAAACTGGAGCACCAGGCTGATATTTGATGTGGTAGATACTTTAATTTTATTTTTAAAATCTTTTTTTATAAATGGTGACCAAGGTTTTCAACATTCTAAACTATGGACTAGTCTGATTCTAAATGAGAATGCCAGACCAAGCTAGCTCAGTTTTTTGTCTACCTTTATCCTAAGAAATAAATGGAGGCAGGACACAAACCTTCACCTCTCCTCCTAATGCAAGCAATCTACCATTCTTCTTATTGATTTTTTCCAACTTTGCTGTTCTCATTTTTCTTGCAATATGCAGCTCACATACAATATCTATTCTATGCTCTTCCCGAGAAATTCAATATATCTTTCATAAAAGGACTACACTGTGTGGCTTTTCTCAATAAATGGATTTTTAAGAAATCTGAGGCACAGAATCTCAGAAGGTTATGTGGTATACTGAAGTAAAACATTAACTTCACTAAGTAAAAAAGAAACACAAACTTTGAAGACTGACCCAAGTATTTAATCTGTTTTTCATGTTCAGAATTGATAGCTCCCATCTGGAAGCTTATCTCTCAGAAAGCACTGATACCCAGTGGTGTTGTTTATTAGGTTGCTATGGAGAAGGCTCATTCAATACCATGGAAAGCACAGTATTGAATGTTTAGTAAGTCTCTGACTGCTTGATAGTATAGCCAATACAAAGTAAGTGAATTATTGTTATTTAACTCACTAAGAGTTGACAAGCACAACCTTTCATCGTGGTAAAACTGTATGCTAGGAATCAGGCTGACTGGCTGTCCAGCATCTCTTATTGGCAAATACTTCAATTTATTTTCCTAAGACTCATTATTATTATTTCAATCATTCTAAAGTTTAAATTAAATATGCTTTGTTCATCTCTTCTCAGCCATCTTGGATTTTGTAATCACCCTCATCCTTGTCAAAAACATGACACTATGAATATAACTTCTAGGAATCGTGACTGTGATTTACTATTTATTTTACCTTGAGATAAGAAAATGTGGAAATAGTTTAGAACATGGTACCCTGAAGATACTTGTGCAAGGTGTTGACACACGGGCTCAAAGATAGTGACGTCACATTCCAGAAATAAATTTCCCTTTGTGCAAAGTAAATCAAGTTGCTTTTTGTCTTAGGAGCAATCTGCTTTTTCCCGTGGTCACAGTGGAGCCTCTACTAAGCAGCAGAGAAGGAAAGCCTGTGCTGACCAAGGTACACATTTCTCTCCCTGCTTTTCCAGCAGAGTGTTTTCAGAGCATCTAATCAGTTTAAAATATAAAACAGCTCATGGTAATCCAGCCTAGGCACTTCAGATTAGGGAGTGGAAGAACTTGGGCCCACAACACCACAGACACACAGTTAGTGTCAGAGTTTTGCTTCACAATCATGGCTAGGTGTGATGTCACCTGTCAGCTGCTTAGAGAGGTATATGAGGGTTCAGATGACTCATTCAGAATTTATTCAACTTGTGGGTCAAGGGAGAGAGCTAACTCCACTCATTTTCTCCTTCATAAGGGAAAACTCTGAATGAAATACAACTTTAAGGACCAGGGAAATCTTCTGAAAAGGTTAATTTTTTGAATGAACTCTAAGAATGGGGAAAATAGAAAAGTGAAAAGAGAGAAAACCATGGTGGGAAAAAAAACCCATGGTCTTTAATATTTATTTGGCAGGTGGAAGAATATAAGGAGGAAAATGGACTTGAAATTACAAGAGATAGAAAAATGAGGGAAATGGAGAAAGACAAAGTTTGGTTGAAACTGATCACTATTGGAGGGAGGCAGTAGAGTGAATATCTGGCCAAGTCCATTTTATTTCAGGGACACAAGCATCAGTTGAGACATTAGCATTGATCAAGGTATTAATTTGACTAGAGGAAACATTAGCAATTCTTAATCTTAGCTACAGGTATCTGAGAGATGGCTCACTGGGTAAGAGAGGTCGCTGCTCTTTCTCAGGTTATACATTCAGTTCCCAGGACCCATGTCAGACAAAGCACAATCCTGCATCTCCACCTCCAGGGATTAGTGCCCTCTTCTGAGCTCTGTTAGCACTGAACTTACACTGACATACATATAGATAATATATACATGAACATAAGTAATTTTAGCTATGAGAAATTTAAAACAAAAGTCGAAAGAAAACAGATGAAGGGTTTTCTTCTGTTTGACATTGTTTGGTTTAGATATAGCCAGGTCCCTGTCTTCAAAAATAAACCAGTGGGAGCTATCATAATGGAAATAACCCAAACATGCTAGTGAAAATAAAAGCATGTTGAAGGTGAAACTTTATTTTAATTAGGATTTTAATTACATGAAGAAATACAGATGGCATGAAAGTTCAGCAGAATGGTGAGGGATGTGTGAGTGTGGTTACAAGTCAGCATTTAATTAACATCACATATAATTTTTTACTATTGTCAAGATGAGAAAGATGGGATGATCCAGTTTAGAATGGTTTTGTGTTCATGAGCAGTGGCACTAGCTGCGTCCTTTAAGTCAACATTTAGAGAGAATTCTCTATTAACCACCTTGTGCCTATGCATAGGTGAACATGACCAAAGCCAGGTACATTATGAGAAGGGATATGTGGAGTTGGGATGACTGAGACTGTCACTAAAAGTGAAGACCCACCACAGTGTCTATATAGTCCACACCACTTCTTTGTTAACTGCTCTCTGAGCTCAGATGTCATGTGACCTGCCACTCTCTAGCTCTAGCCAGTAAGCGCTTCTGTCTGCTACAGTGTCTTCCCTACCATGATAGACTGTATCCCCCAGGAAATGTAAGCCAACATCTACCCTTCTCACCTATGTTGTTTTTGTTGGATTATTTTATTACAATAACTGAAAAAACAGTTAGTATATCATTGTTGCACCTGTGAATTACTGCAGTGACATCTTAAGTGGCCTTTCTAACTCCATCTTTCTCTTCCTTCAATTGTGAAAATTCCCAAACCAGGGTTATTCTCTTAGAATAATACCCTAGAACACTTTGTTCTGCTGCTTAAAGCATTCTAGAAGCTTTTAGTTTCACTTAAATTCTTAAGGTTGCGTGTGAACTTTGTACACATTTTTTTCCTGCAACTTTCTGCTACTGTCTGTCGCTCTCTACCTATCTCACTCTGCTCTGGCCACCTCGTTTCCTTGGATCTTAATAATAAGCTCTGCATATGATCTTCCCTTATGGGTTTTCATTGCCCTTCTGCAGTTTCAGCTTCTCTTTCTTTAGAAATATGCAGACCCCACTCTGGAAATTTTTCACCCAAACATCGACTTCACAAAGAGAGGCTCCCTGAACACTCTCTATAAATTTGTACACTTTGTCTTGTCTTTCCCTTCTTGTCCCTGCACAATCTCCATAAAGCATGACACTGTCATATACATCTGAGGAATGTCTAACTCTCTGAGGAGAGCACAGGATCTGGAGAAGCAATGTTTCTCTTTGGGTCACTCATTCACTGGTTTCATCCACTGCTAAAGCAGCATCTCCTAACAAGTGGTTGTATAAATATATCCTCTCAACAAGCAATTATTTATCATTATTATTCTTGTCATTTTTTAAATATATATGAAGTTGAAACTCAAGGCAACATAGATCCTTAAGTTATAGGGAAAAATACTGAAGAAAGATTCCTTACAACAAGGGAAGCCTAATTCCAAAATCAACAGAGGATGCAAGTAGATTTCTCTACAACGCAAGTGCCTGATATGCCTTGTGGAAAATTGCTCAGAATTGCTAGTCCTTAAAACAAATAAACAAATAAACAAAAAACCCCAAAACCACAATAAGAAGCCCTAAACACTGTCCTATTTGCCCTTTGTCACTACACATATCATGGAAAATAGTGGGATTCCTTAGGACACTGTATGATCTATCAATCTCTCCCAGGTTTATCTTCAGAAGAATTAAATACAAATATGTCCTGACTAGGTATTTGTGTACCAGGGCATATCCAAAGTAAGCATATACCATCACTGTTTTAATAGCTACCAGGTACAAATATCCCAAGTGCCCATCCATTGATAAATATTTCAATAAAATGTGGCATATTCATCTATGGGAATACTATTATTATTTTATTATAAATTTCAATCAAGTTCTGCTGCATGCTGAATGATGGGTGAGCTTTGAAAATTTTCACATTAACTGAAATAAGCCAGATATAGAAAGATACCATGTGATGGTTCTGTTAACACAGTTGAGAATCACCCAGGAGACAGTCTCAATGAGGAATTGTCTAGATCAAGTTAACCTGGGGTAAATGTGAGAGATTGCCTTAATAACTCATTAATGGATGTGGGAGGACCCAGCCCACTGTAGACATCAACATCTAGATATGAGGTCCTGAGCTGTGTAAATATAGATAAGGGGCTAAGCATGAACCAGCATGGATGGAGCAGTCCCTGCTGCTTGTGCGTGCACACGTGACATGCATGCATATGTATGTACGTGTTCCCTGCCTTGACTTCCCTGCCATAATGAACTAGAACCTAGAATTATGAGCTGAAATAAAGCAGCCAACATTGCTTTTTATTAGTGTACTTTATCACAGCAACATAAATGTGATTAGCACATGCCATTTTTATGCAATTTTCAGCATGATAAACTTCATGGATCAAGAAAGTGTGGTAAGTGGCACCAGATAGTGGAACAAGAGCAAGAGAACTCAGCGTTCCATGGCAGAGAGATTCAGTATGTGGTGAGATGAAATTTCTGGAGAGAATTGTCCATGAAGGTGGTACCAAGTGTGAATTTGTGTTTAAAATTAGATTCAGTGTAGGATGCAGAGCTTTGAGATGGGAACAGTGGCAACGGGCCAGGACTGAAGTTTGAAGATAAGATTTCCCTCTTCAGTGCATCCATGCTCTTAACTTTAAAGGAAACCCATTGTTATAGTGTGTAACAGAATATAGTCAGTGTTGTTGGGCAGTGAGGTGTGATGAAGGCCAACCAGGAGAGATAGGAACAAGTCCCCATCAAGACACAGCATGGAAGAGGATCCTTGAAAACCCTCAAATATTTATAATGTTATAGTTTTCAGGTTTGAAGCAAATTTGACCAGAAAGTAAATATTTAAAAACTACTTTTGCTCTGAAATCTGAGGCCCCAACTTGATATGGCGATATTAAACAGATGAACACAGTTATTAGTAATTATAAACTCATATTTTATAGAAATGAACTGAAAACTTAGGATTCTGTCTGCTTGACATCACCAAATAGATGAAGGAATCCCCATATGAGAGACACAAAGACATACAATGTGCCAGAAAGAACACTGCTAGGCAGTGTTAAAATGACCAAAAGCCAAAATGAATTCCTTATATGTTAGCAAAGAAATTTGCACTTTGAAATTCTAAGTCAAATATTTGTGGAAGGGTTACTGTTACCCACTGAAATCTCTTTATATCTGTTATTCTCATTTTGCTGAAAAAATACCATGGAAATAATAAAATTAAAGGTGACTTATTTTTTGTACAAATGACAGAATAGATGGTATTAATATTAATGCCACAAATACAATAAAAAATTAAAATACATTTATTTGTTTGTTTATTTATTTGCTTGCTATGGGTAGAGGTTCTTATGCCATAGCACAAGCATAGAGGTTGGAGTGTAACTTGCAGGAGTCAGTTCTCTCTTTCTACCGTGTAGATCTAGAAACTCAAGTCATGCAGCTTCACCACAGTTACCTATTGACCCAGCTGCCTGTCCCATCTTCATCTTTGAAGGTGCTTAGGAAGAAAGAAAGCCCCAAATTTAAGAACAAAACAAAACAATACCGTCTCTCTAATATTCTAGATCTTTGTGGTATCTCAGTATGTATGGCCTCTGGGAATATTGAATTTCAGTAACGTTTTCACTGTGTTTTCATGTCAAGTAGAAGTCTCATTTTAAAGCACACCACCCATCTAAAAATACATATTTTTTGTTGTTTTGATGAATTAAGAATTATCAGGATTGATGCTTTCTTCCTTCTGGTATGTGAGAAACATAGAATGATAAGGCTATCATCAAACATTAAAATTTATAACTGTATATTTAAATATTAATATAAGTGACTTCTGAAAACCTTTCTGTCCATTTTACACTTGGATACACATAAGAAACAATTTCCCCACTGTTTTACACTAAGAGGAAGCAATGGTACACTGCCAATATAGAATCCTATCATCCCTTAAATTATTCAGACTGTTATTGACCAGCCATTGCTATGAGCAAATCAATTAACACAGGGGATTTGTATGAACTTAAAGTTTGGCTTTTGGAAATTCTAGGTAATTTTGAAGCTTTCTGGTTGTCAGTGAGTAAAAATCCTACTTCACTATGGAATTTGTCTTTGAGTCCGGTGCAATGGTTGTTGGTTGTTCACTGTTTCCTAGAGCTCTGGCATGCTGAACATGACTAATGTCAGTCCCAAGCAATAAAGGACAAAAATGCATAATAATGTTTGCATATCAGCTCTTCTCATAAACACAGACACACAAACACAACATTAAATAATTAGACTCAGAACAACAACCCATCCCAACAATCAGGTTCATTTAGTATGAAAATCATACTAAAGATAACATATCAAATGACCTCAACCTGGAGGAACAGAAACTTGTGAACACTCTTGTACCTATATTTGATTATCAGGAAAATATGTTCCTAACTTTATTAGAAATATTATCAATGGGATGAGCATTGGATAGCCAGAGACTAGGAGACAAATTGGGCTCCTTAACTTCTAAAATCCAAAGGGATCTGTGCCAGAAAATGTTTTGTGCCTGACTTGTGTCTTGAGCATTGCAGAAGGATATAAGATGCTCCATCCTTGTTGCTGTGGCTCTGTTCTTCTCAGCATCCACAGCTGTGTGCAGCTTCAAGACTCATAATTAGAGGCTGGGTTCAGTATTTGCTGCTCTAGAGTGACATATCCTATACCTTGCTCTGTGTACAGCAAGGGGATCTAGGGACATGCAGAGAGGCATTTTCTGCAGTGATAACATCCACAGGAGGCTGGGATACCCTGAGTGCTTTGTGCTAGCTTGAAGAAACCACATTCAATGTTCACAAAATTCCACATCAAGAGGACAGAGACAGTTTTTAGTAACTACTTTAACTTTGATTGCCACCTGTTAGTCCTCTGCATTTAACCTTATACCTGCTAGTCTTGATTCTCTCTTCAGCAAGATTCTTTGTTTTTTTTTACACATTAAAGCAAATATGAGCATAAGTTCTTATGTACACACCAGAAAACAATCACTGTTTAACAGACTTCTTGCATTTGCTACATTTTGAAATGCTTCCCTGATGTGGGGTTATAATCCAGTATGTCAATATTGAATGAACATAACTCTTTCTTTAACCTAAATTATGTCATTTAAATTACAGTGCTGCTTTTATTATTCATAAAATATTATAATTTTATACTTTAAGTTACATTAATGGACCATCATTTAAATAAACATAATTTGAATTCTAACAATATTTTTATAATTCATGAAATGATAGTCTTTTTATTATTTTAATTGTAATAATTTAAAATAATTTAAGCTGTAAACCTTTTTAAATATTTGCTTATTCATACTTATATATAAAATAAAATTTTATATACTTACATACCTATATATATTTTCTATATATACTTATATTTTACATACTTATATATAAAATTTTTAAAAAGAAGGAAGAAACTTTTGGTGAATAAGAAGTCCAAAAGGTATATAATATTCATGTATTAAGTTATCAAAAGATAAATCTATATATTGTAATACATGTATTACATTTCTATGTCTATATCATATATATATACTATATATAACCAATGCCTTATTGCTATACTCTTAAGTTTTATCTCAATATTTTGTTATTAATTGTTTTCAATGTATAAGAAAAGAATTTATGAAAATATGTACATATCTTCCAGGTAAATTTCCGTATGTGTAATTTCCAATCAATATATAGACTATTACTTTAGAAAATATCAACACTAATCCTCCTGTAGGGCTGAGCTGTATCCCCATCAGCAGGGTGAAGAGGTACTCTTTTCTGCACACATTCTTAAATGGATGCTGGCCTTGGACTTAACCCTTAAGCTGATCAGATGTGCTGACTTTTTCTTTTATTTGTATTTCCATTCATTTATTGGGGACTTGGCTGTAAGATTTCTCCCTTTTTCACCTTTTTAAGTATATGTGTGCCTGTATTAATGGTTCACCTGTCCATGTGAAATCAGAGAACAAGGTTAGGTGTCATCCTTGCCTTCTATTTGAGACAGGATCTCTTATTTGCTGCTGTGTGGACCAGGATTGTGGTCCTTCAGTCTTCTTGAGCTTTGCTTCCCATCACTCCCTTTCTTACAGAGGAGCACAGAGATTATCAGCACACACCATCAGGCTTTCCATGGATATCTAGGGAACTGAACTCACTTCCATAAGGTTGCAAAGCAAGCACTGTTCCCACTGAGCTATCTCCCCATGTTTTGGCAAGTTTCTAGTGAGTTTCTTCCTTATTGTTTTTTGATTAAAAGTCCTGTTGAGAGCAGCTTTCCCCACAATGGGGTCTCTCACAATGCTATTTCAAGAGTTAATTCTATAATCCATTTGGAAATAATATGATCCATTTAGTGTAAAGGTATCTCACACAGCCAGATTCCATCTTTTCCCTTCAGATCACCAGTCACTTACTTTATATTTTGCCTCTGGCTTGAGCACTATTTTTAACCTATGCTAAGTTCTCACACATTTTTAATTTATTTCTACATTTTAATTATATTGAATTGTTCTTCCTGCTTCTCTTGTTGAAAGAAGGAATTTCTTACCCACACCATGTAGACGATTTACTTCTTCAAATACACAGAAGTTCCCCAGGCAGATTATTACACTGGATATCCTTCTCCGAATTAGAAATGAAGAGATAATATCAAAGTAGAAAGAGCCGTGGGAGCCAGCCAAACATGGAAGTTTCTTTTTGGCCTAAATCTCTCCCTTGCTAGCCTTTCTGTAATTCTGGAGATCATTACAGAGAAGATCCTGCAGGGTTGCAACATCCGCAGCTTCTTTTCAAATGCAAATGTTCAACTGCTTAAAATATTTCTTTAACAAAATAAAATGCAGCAAGAAGTAAATCCTTAGGCACAGCAGTCAAAATCCAGATTGATTACATTAAATCAGAGGTCCTGGAGGAGCCTGAAGAATGCCTTATGTTTTCAAAGAGATTATGTCTTTCCATTCCCTGTGCACTTATTACCATAAAGTCGCAGTAGACTATACCCACAGTCAGCTGGCCTCACAGCACTGTTAGAAACTTGGTAGAAGTTCAAAACATGGGTTTATTTTTAAATGACAAATTTTTATTATACAACAAAAGATTGATATCTATTGTTAACAGGAAAAAGCCTAGAGAGGTATGGTGTCTTTTTTTCCAGCATGCTTACTTCTTGTAAGAGCAAACTGGACACTATTTCAGACACTCAAAAATATCCTGTAGAGCAATGGCCTGGAGTAAAATCTATCTGATGTCGAGCCCAAAAGTGATGACTGTAATTGTCATGGTGACTTAGACATGTCATGAATAAAAAGACAGTTCATTTGTATAGAAGAGGTGTCTTGTTCCTAATATATAAGATAAACAAAGGCAGTTAACCCTGGAGACAAATTCATGTGTTCAGTGTTAATCTATTACACCCAAACATCTAATTCATAAAGAAACATGGGGAGAGAGCATTCTTTTTTTTTATTGGATATTATATTTACATTTCAGATTTTATCTCCCTATCCCATTTCCCCCACCACCCAGGAACCTCCTATCCCATCTCCTCTCCTCCTGTTTCCATGAGGATGTGCCCCCACCCAAACCCCCACTCCCACCTTCCCACCCTCGAATTCCCCCCCACACTCAGTGTCCAGTCTTCATGAGACCAAGGATCTCCTCTCCCACCTATGCTCCACAAGGCCACCCTCCCCTACATATACAGCTGGAGTCATGGGTCCCTCCCTATGTGCCCCCAGGCTGGTGGTTTAGACCCTGGGGAGCTCTGGTTGGTTGGTATTGTTGCTCTCCTCATGGGGCCACAAACCCTTTCAGCTCCTTCAGTCTTCTCTCTAACTTTTCCATTGGGAAACCCTTGATCAGATCAGTGGTTAGCTGTGAGCATCTGCCTCTGAATATGTCAGATCCTGGCAGACCTCTAAGGAGACAGCTATATCAGGCTTCTGTCAGCATGTACTTCCTGACATCCACATTAGCATCTACCTTTGGTGACTGCACATGGGATGGGTACCCAGGTGGATTGGTCTCCAGACGACCCCTCCTCAGTTTCTGTCCCACAGTTTGTCACCATATTTGCTCCCTTGAGTATTTTGTTTCTCCTTCTAAGTAGGACCGAGGCATCCACACCAGACAACCAAATAACCCTCTTTAAAAATGGGGTACAGAGCTAAACAAAGGATTCTCAACTGAGGAAACTCGAATGGCCGAGAAGCACCTTAAGAAATACTCAACATTCTTAGTCATCAGGGAAATGTAAATCAAAACAACCTTGAGATACCACCTCACACCAGTCAAAATGGCTAAGATCAAATACTCAGGTGATGGTAGATGCTGGCGAGGATGTGGAGAAAGAGGAACACTCCTCCATTGTTGGTGGGATTGCAAGCTGGTACAACCACTGTGGAAATCAGTCTGGTGGTTCCTCAGAAAATTGGACAAAGCATTACCTGAGGACCCAGCTATTCCATTCCTGGGCATATACCCAGAAGATGCTCCAACATATAACAAGGACATATGCTTCTCTATGTTCATAGCAGCCTTATTTATAATAGCCAGATGCTGGAAAGAACCCAGATATCCTTCAACAGAACAATGGACACAAAAAATGTGGTACATTTACACAATGGAATATTACTCAGCTATTAAAAATAATGAATTCGAGAAATTCTTAGGTAAATGGATGGAACTAGAATATATCATCCTGAGTGAGGTAACCCAATCACAAAAGAACACACATGCTATTTACTCACTGATAAGCGGATATTAGCCCAAAAGCTTGAAATAGCCAAGATTCAACTCACAGACCACATGAAGCTCATGAAGGGAGAGAACATTCTTAACTTAAAATGCTTTTCTGTTTCTCCCTTTCAACCTAATGCTAACTGTATTCAAGCAGGTTGGACTTGATTTCCTAATTTTCCAGCTTCCAACTCCCAGGAGAAGGAATGGCTGACATGTCCACCATACCCAGATTTGGATTTTTGATTGATTTATAGTTTAAGATTTATTTTATTTTTAAATGTGTGTGTGTGTGTGTGTGTGTGTGTGTACATGTGCTTGTGGAAGTATGCTCCCATGAGTTCACATTTCCTTGTTCAGAAAAGTATGTCATATCTTCTGTAATTGAAGTTACAAGCGGTTGTGGGCTCCTGATATGGGTTCTGGGACACAAAGTTGATAGCAGTATTTGCTCTTAACTGCTGAGCCATCTCTACAACCATGATGTCTAAGTTTTAGACAATAGAAATAGGCATGTTTCATTTGAAATTAATGTTATTAATGGGTAAAGGTAGTAAATGAGGAGTTTTAGCAAATGTGTATCATATTAATTATGGATTTGCCACTAGGTATATAAAGAATTCAACACTTTAGCTATCAAGTCAGCAATTAAAGTGACAACAGATAAAACTGAAGTCTGTCTTATAGTTGATAGTGACAATAGTTATAGAAGACACAGAAAGAGGTGACTTGTTGACTGATGCTGAGAAGTAGACTTGCACTCTGTCCACAGACATGGAAAGTCTAGGAGTAGATTTGTGGGTCTCGGGCCACTTTGACAGTCATCTTGCTCTTCCTGGGCTTCTGAGCTTGTGCTATCCAAAGTTCTTATTTTATGATTATACATGTTTCTTTCCTGTTTATTCCTGAAACCCTAGTTGGATGCTAACCTCAAATAGATTCTGAAGGCTTTTCTTGAAAGACAATTTAGGCACTTTGTTACTTAGGGAATTCACAGTTCACATGTAAGAAGACTCTGCTTTTACATCAACACCATGTCATATGTCCCAATCCTTATCAAGACAGGAGAATATTTCTACCACACCCTCAAGTATCTTCACATTCCTTGCTGTCCTTTGATGTCACTGGCTCATGCCTACAACTTCCTGTGTGCAGCACACAGGTGTATTCTGCCCTTTGGTTAGTCCTGTTTATCTAGGACTGCATTCATGGAACCACAAGATAGATTCAGACACTTCTCTGTCTTATTTCTCTCAATAATATTTTCCTGAGAATTGTCCATGGGACCCTGTTGGAATCCACACATCATTGTGTGGCACACCAGTCACAGCTCTTCCTGTTGTAGAAAACCCTCTGCTTTCCAAGAGTACAAGTATTACATGTATTGGCTTCTGCCCCCCCCCCCCCTTTATTTTATCAGGTTGGGATATTTCCCCTATTCAATCATGTCTTTTCACTCTTTTTCCATTGAAAACCAGTTTTTATTTCAATAAAACTCAACTTATTTTTTTCTTTTCATGTTCAAACTACAAATCCTTTGCCAAGTAAAAGCACAACAACAACAAAAATACCCCTGTACTTCTAACATTTTATAAGCATGGATTCTGGTTTCGTGGTATGGTGCATCTGCAGTCTTTTCTTTCCTGTGTTAACAGAAGAAGTGATGGCAGTTTTCTTTCATAATTGACAGCTGATATCCAGTCGTTCTGAAGCCATCGGCTGAAAGGGTTCCCTTTCCCTATTGAATTACTTTGATACATTTGTTTAAAAAAAAGGAATCAATGTCCAGATGAGTAGGGTTGGCTTTCTGTGTCTATTCTGATCAGCTACTTTCATTGCTATAGTATGTTAGATGCTGCAAAGCAGGGCATGTCAATTCTTGAATATATTCTACAAGGCAAAATTGCTGTGGCTCTTTCAGATTCTCTGTGTTCTTATATCCTTACATTTATTTTATTTTTTGTGTGTGCCTTAGAGTTTTACTGCTGTGAACATATACCATGACCAAGGTAAGTCTTATAAAGGACAGTGTTTAATTGGGGCTGGCTTACAGATTCAGAGATTCAGTCCATTATTATCAAGGTGGGAACCTGGCAGCATCTAGGCAGGCATGGTACAGGAGAAGCTGAGAGTTCTACATCTTCACCTGAAGGCTGCTAATAGAAGACTGACTTCCAGGCATCTAGGACTAGGGTATTAAAGCCCATGCCCACAGTGACACACTCACTCCAACAAGGCCACACCTCCAAATAGTGCCACTCCCTGGGCTAAGCAAATACAAACATGACAATGTGTGTGTGTGTGTGTGTGTGTAATATATATATATATATATATATATATATATATATATATATGTAGGAGTGAGCCACCTGTGCAAGCATGTATGAAATCTAGACAGAAATTGTACCTTCCTCTATCACTCTCCATGTTATTTTTGGATACAGAGCCTGTCACTGGTCTCTCATTTCTTGCCTAGACTAACCAGCCAGCACAATCCTAGGATATGCTTATCCCCATACCCTTTGCTCTAAGGTTACTGAAGTGTTCCACAGTGCCCAACTTTTGCACAGAGTCTGGGAATGCAGTCATGTCCCAACTTACTTCACATCTTTTAAAAATGTAGGAACTCATAAGTGTATGAATTCCTACTTATACACACACACACACACACACACACACACACACACACACACACACACACTTCACTCGTCCTGGGTGGGATTAGAGTGAATCATGGATAAATGTATAGACCATTGATAGTTTACTATTTCCAAACCTGGGGTTAGTCTGCTGCTCCATTTACTTAGCTCTTAGGCATGGATCAGTTTCCCTCAGCCAAGTTTTGAATTATTATTTTACTATTATTTAGCAAATTGGCATCCTGTCAGATGCTGAGTTTTTATCCTGGATGGGGGAGAGAGCCCTATAAGTATGTACTCATGAGTGGGATATCTGGATCTTGAGGTAGAACTATTCCCATCTTCCTGAAGAAACATGACACTGATTTCCACAGTGGCTATACAATTTAGCACTCCATCAGCAAAGCATGAGTGTTCCCCTCGCTCCACAGGTTTGCCAGCATGAGCTATTGTTGGCATTTTGCCAGCAGGCAGGTCCTGGCAAGAGGAGAGCAGTAGTAGTCCTGGTCCTGGGTCTCTCCAGGGCTCAGTGGGATGGTGAATGTCAATGGCCCAAAGAAGCACAACAGGCTTGGGAGTCTTGTGAAAGCAGGAACTCAACTGTTTTGCATCAACCTCTGGCTTATATAAACTCGGAGCATAGGGAGGGGGATTTTTGGTGGAGTGAGATGACTTAGGAGGCAGGAAAGGATGACTGAGGGTATGGGATGACTGACGGGGACAAAGGCAAAGCTCTACATTAGCAATGGTGAGGAAGAGGCAGGGCCAAACATGTCTTGCTAAGTCATCCGGGTATGGAAGTGACTGAAACAGGTCTCAAAACTCAAGCCGGGCTTGGGTTTGTCCACAAGGCCCAAAGCAGGGCCAAAAAGTGGTCCCGCAAGCTTCACTCATTTATCTTGGGTCATTTTGATTGGTATAAGGTGACTCTCAAAAAAGTCTTGATGTGCATTTCCCAGATGGCTAGGGATGGTGAATGCATGTTTAAGTGCTTCTCAGTCATTTGTGCTTCATATTTTGAGAATTCTTCTTAGATCTATGCTCCTTTTTTAATTGGATTATTTATCTTCTTGATGTCCATTTTTTTAGTTTTTTGCATATTTTAAATATTAACTCTCTATATTATGTGTAGTTGGTAAAAATCTTTGTACTCCACTGTTTTTTTTTCCAAATAACCATTTTTGTCTTACAGAAGCTTCTCAGTTTCATGAAGTCAAATTTATAAATTGTTGTACTTAGTACCTGTGCTAACAGTGCTCTGTTCAGAAATTGGAATTCTTTACCAATGAATTTAAAACTTTCCCACTTTCTCTTTTATCAGATTCAATTTGATTCATTTGCAGTTGAATATTATACAAGGACATAAGTACGAATCTGCTTGCATTCTTCTACATGCAGACATCCAGTTTGAATAGCATAATTTGTTGAAGATGCTACTTTTTTTTTTTCCAGTGTGTATTTCTGGCCTTTTAATCAAAAATCAGATGTCCATAGCTATATAGCTTTTTAGCTCAGTCCATTGATCAATGTGTCTGTTTTTAAGACAATTTCATTGTGTTTTAATTACTGTAACCCTGTAGTACAATTTGAGGTTGAAAATGGTGAGGCTACCAGAAGTCCTTGTATTATTAAGGATCGTTTTAGCTATCGTGTGTGTGTGTTTGTGTGTGTGTGTGTGTGTGTGTGTGTGTGTGTGTGTGGTGTCAATATGAATTTCTGTGAATAATTATGTTTGAATTTTTATGGGATTGCATTGAATCTGTAGATCGCTTTTGGTAGGATGGCCATTTTTTACGATATTAAATCTAAAAGTCCTTGATGCTCTATTCTTTAGGGACTCTCCAGATTATGTTGGCAGACCAAGTCTTCCTTCTTCCAGCCTGAGTCAGGTAAGCAATCTTTACTCTCTTTCCTGTCCTTCAGTTCCAATTTCACAGTCTCATCCAGCCCTGTAGCAGACTACTTGCAGGAGCCTCCATCTCTGACATCACTTATTGGAGACTCTGCCAAACATCATGGCAGGTGCAGCTTTACTCTTTCTTGTGAACCTCTTCATCTCTCTGTGTTTATATCCCATCCCCATTCCTTGGTGTCATCCCCCAATTAGTAAACACAGTTCCTACCTGGAAACCCTACTAGCCACACCTGAAAAGGGTCCAGAAGTAAGTACTCCCTGCCATGTAACCCACAGGAACAGAATGTTCCTAAGATTCAGAGAGGGCAACAGAAACCAAGGAACAGAATACCCACACAACAAAGACCCACACAACAAAGACAAGAACAAATATCAACACCTAGAATCACAATTATCCCAAACCCAAATGTCTAGGCACAAATACAAAAACACAATAAAAACAACCAAGACAATATGCCTGTACCAGAATCCAGCAATGCTACCTACAGTAGGCCCTGAAAATTGAACATAGCTAAAGAAAAAAGCGAGGACTTCAAAATATCTATTATGAACACGTTCAAGAACTGGGAAGAAGAATGAACAAATTTGTTAATAAAATCTATGGTAACACACATAAACATTAGAATGAAATGAAGAAAATAACATGAGAGTAGATTTGGAATCACCAAGGGGAACCCAGACTGGGGAAAAACTGGAAATGAAAAAGAAAAAGATCTCAGGAATTGAACACAAAATAGAAGAAATTAATACCCCAGTCAACAAAATAGTAAATATAAAATACTCCAGGCATAAAACATCCAGGAAATCTGGGACACCATGAAAAAAACAAACAAAAATAATAGGAATAAATAAAGGAGAAGAATCTTGGATAAAAGGCACAGAAAATACTTTCAAAAAATTATAGAAAACAATTTTCTAAGAATATTATTAAATTAATTACATATTATATAATTTTATAAGGATATATAATTATTATATAGTATAATTATATAGGTATTATATAACTATATATAATTATATAATAATGGTATATAATATGTAATGATAAAATGTATAATTATATATTTATATAGTAGATAAGTATAATTATGTTAATTATATATATTAACATATAAAATGTTAGTAGACATATTGTTTATAGAACACAGTGTAAAGTACTTCAAAAAATGTTGGCACATGTAGTTTGAAAGTCTTAGTTCTATTAGGGCCAGGCTTGGCAACAGTGATTTGGAAAAAAAATGCCAGTTAAAGATTATATTTAGAAAACATAGAGTACTAGGAAATATAATGGATTTGCTGACTATAGAATAAACTTGATGTTTCAAGGAGGACCCTTTGTCTTTTACTTGACACAAGTTTACAATGTTGGCTAGTAACATGGAAAATGTTAAGGTGTATCTGGGGAAAACTGGCTTTAGACATGAAAGAATTCATTGGGAATGAAAATTCAGAGTGGAGAGCAGGTGTTTGCCTTATGGGGGTTTCAGGTGGGAAAACTATATCATTTAAGTGAAAAGGTATTTTTCTGGCTTTACATTAGAATGATCAAAAATGGCATGATTATTCTAATTCACATAAGGTAGCCTGAACAATATTAAATCCCCAGGGTTTAATAAAATATTTTAAATGAATTAAAAAGCGAGGACATAGCATGCATGTCCTTTGGGACTGGGTTACTTCACTTGGGATGATATCCTCAAGTCCCGTTTGCCTGGAAAATTCATGATGATATCTTTGTTTTTAAAAGAGGAGTAGTATTCCATTGTGTAGATGTACCACATTTTTTTTATCCTTTTTTCAGTTGAAGGACATCTAGGTTGTTTGCAGTTTGAGGCCATTGAGAATAAAGCTGCTATGAGCATAGTTGAGCAAGAGTCTTTGTGGGATGATAGAGCATCTTTTGGGTATATGGCCAGAAGTGGCATAGCTGTGTCTTGATGTAGAACTATTTCCAGTTTTTTGATTTCCAAATTCATTTCCAGAGTAGTTGCACAAGTTTGCACTCCCTCCAGGAATGGAGGAGTGTCCACCTTTCTTCACATTCTTGCCAGTATAGGCTATAACTTGAGTTTTTGATCTTAGTAATTCTGACCAATGTAAGATTGGACCTCAGAGTTATTTTGATTTGCATTTCCCTGGTGACTAAGGATGTGAACATGTCTTTAAGTGATTCTTGGCCATTAGAGATCCCTTTGTTGAAAATTCTCTGTTTAGCTCTGTACTCTATTTCTAAATTGGGCTATTTGGGTTGTTGGTGTTGAACTTCTTGAGTTCTTTATAAATTTTGAATATTAGCCCTCTGTCAGGTGTAGGATTGGTGAAGATGCTTTCCAATCTGTAGGCTGCCATTTTGTCCTATTGGTAGAGTCCTTTCTTTGCCTTACAGAAGCTTTTTAGTATCATGAGGTTGTGTTATCAATTGTTGATCTTAGGGCCTGAGTCAGTCATTGGTGTTCTGTTCAGGAAATTGACTCCTGTAACAATATATTTAAAGCTACTTCCCATTTTCTCTTCGATTCAGTATATCCAGTTTTATGTTCAGATCTTCCATTGACTTGGAATTGAGTTTTGTGCAAGATAATAAATCTATTTTCATTCTTCTATATGTAGACATCCAGTTAAACCAGCACCATTTATTGAAGATGGTTTTTCCCCATTGCATGGTTTTGGCTTCTTCATCAAAAATCAAGTTGTTCATAGGTTTATTTCTGGGTTGATTTGATTCCATTAATTCACATGTCTGTTTTTGTACCAATAATATACAGTTTTCATCACTATTGCTCTGTGATATAGCTTGAGGTCAGGAATGGTGATTTCTCCCAAATTTCTTTTATTGTTCAGAATTGTTTTGGTTCTCCAGGATTTCTTACTTTTCCATATGAAGTAGAAAATTGTTCTTTCAAGGTCTATAAAAATTGTTTTGGAATTTTGATGGTGATTGCATTGAATCTGTATATAGCCATTTTCACTATGCTATCTTATCTATCCATATGTACTCACTTTTAAGTGAATATTAGCCATAAAATACAGGATACCAATGCTACACAGACCCAAAGAAGCTAAACAAGAAGGAAGGCACAAGCAAGGATGTTTGAATCTCACTTAGAAGGGGCAATAAAATAGTCACAAGAGACAGATAGAGGGAGGGAAATGAGGGAGTATTCAGGATCAGGTGTGGGGATGGATAGGAGAGATGGCCACATGGCCATCAGCGTGCATGAAAATCTACAACTGACTAGGGTGTGAAAGTAGGGGGCATCTACAGGACATGACAAGGACCTGGGATAAGGGAGGCACCCAAGAAACAATAGAGGTGACCTTAGCTGTGACCTAGAGCATTAGGAATATGGAACCTGACTGGCCACCTACTGTAGCCATACAGGAACCCCAGTGGATCAATAGGGACACCAAATCACCTACAAAACTTTAGACCCAAAATGTATCATGTCTACAAGAAATGTGGGTGCAGAGGATTTAGCAGAGACTGAGGGAATGGCCAACCAATCAAGGGCCGAACTTGAGACTCATCCCATGGGCAAGCACCAACCACTGACATTATTAATGACACTCTGTTATGCTTGGATAAAGGAGTCTAACATAGATGTCCTTGAGAGGCTCTATCCATCAGCTGACTCAGAGGGATGCAGACACCCACAGCCAAGCAGTGAATGGAGCTTGGAACTCTTATTGAAGAGTAAGAGAAGAAACTATGGGCTGGAAGGGATAGGAACTCCACAGGAAGACCAACAGAGACAACTAACCTGGACCCTTGGGGCTCTCAGATCCTGAAACACCAACCAAAGAACATTCACAGTCTGGACCTAGGCCTCGCCACACATATGGAGCAGATGTCCAGAAGTTGGTCTTCATGTGGGTCCTGAACAACTGGAGTGGAGGTTATACCAAAAGCTGTTGTCTGTCTACAGGATATATTCTTCTAGCTGGGCTGTCTTGTCTGGCCTCAGTGGGAGAGGATTCATTTAGCCCCGCAGAGACTTGATGTGCCAGGGTGAGGGGATACCTAGGTCAGCTATACCCTCTTAGAGGAGAAGGGGAGGGGTTGTGGGGGAAGAATTGTGGGAGAGGGTGACCAGGAGGATGGGGCAGTGAGTGGGATGAAAGTAAATACATTTTAAAAATTAAATTAAATTAAATTAAATTAAATTAAAAAGAGAGTAAAAAAATGACATAAAATTATATTTCATGAGAAAAAAATAAGGGTTACCTGTGAGAACCATCTATGTTTAGAAACTGTGGGTCTCATGCTACCTAAGCTGTAGATTAAATATAAGATATTCCTAACTATAAAAAATTACATGGGAGGTATTTTTTGAAAAGGGTCATGAACCAGCCAGCTTTTAGTCTGCCTGGAATTTTTGCCAATGTAAATGAAGACAACAGAGGATGTGTCCTCTGCTCTAAACCACAAAGCTGTGTTTGTAATAGAAGAGCGATGAGTGGTTGATACTTTCTTAAAGTCAGAGTTCTGATCAGCTTTTCATTAAGATGAATTTCACTTGCATTTCTATTCTCCCAAGTTGAAGTTATGTTGGTGACATACTCATGCATCTTCTCTTTACAAATACATTTAAATGTATTGCACTTATAAGTGAAATAGGATTAAGATAGTCTCATTAAATAGATTCAAATGTAATTAGTGTGTAAGGAGCAGGAAAATCAAGTTAGCAAGGAAATCAGCTAGACTATCTTTTAATTCTTGGATAATGCATTGACAGTGTGCTTTGCTCCAGTCTCCATTACTCAGCTCCTGGATACACCAATGACCTGGGAAATCATGATAGACACTGACTGCCCAGAGTCCTTCCTAAAATATTCCTTTTTATATTGTGAAGGCTTTGGGTCCCTATGCACTTTTAATATTCATCTGATTTTAAAACTGTTCCGTTATATCCAATTTAAAATATTGTGAGTCTACAGAAAGGAAGAGAATTATAGATGCTGAGTGACTTTGCATCTGGGCAGTAGGATTTTAGAAGAGCTGATTATACCAAGGACTAAAACTACTTGCCATAATCCCCACCTCTGGCCCACCTCTCGCTTTCCATGTAGGGTAATCCTTCATGCAAGAAGAAGCTAAAGCAACGGGAAAGCCTCCACCAGCTTCAAAATGCTCACAAGGATGTCAAATCAGAGAGAAACAGCACTGAAATAATAAAAGCAATATTTATAATCATGATTGTAGACATACAGAGCACAGTTTTAGTGTGGGAAAATACAGTATTAACATAAATAATAATTTTGCAATTAAAATAGAAAGTGAGCATAACAATAAAGCAAATTTGAGAAAATTTACATGATCTGTATGCAGTTCCTCTGTATTTTACTTTGTGTATGTAGATGTTCAAGCAAGTAAAACTCAATGAAGTTGTACATGCCTCAGCTTACATTCAGCTCATGTTGTATCTGTCAAGACTTCTCACACCTTCCCTCTCTGAATTAAATACCAATAACTCTTCTTTGCAGAATATAACTAATGTGTAGGAATAAAAGGAGAAAAAGAGTGATCTGTTTCTTCTTTGCATTTTCAAGTATCACTTGTTCTATGTCATCCCTCTTCCTAGTCATAAGTGTTAAAGCCATCATAGGTTAGGCATCCCAGTTGGGCTCCCTTGTACAGATACTTGTAGGTGAGCATCAGAGGTCTCCTGAGAACTACTAACTTTAAACATAAGTGGAGTATCTGGTTATTGCTTTTGTTTTTCCATCTTCTCCCTTTTGAGTTTTTTTAAAAGAAAGAAAGAAAGAAAGAAAGAAAGAAAGAAAGAAAGAAAGAAAGAAAGAAAGAAAAGAAAGAAAGAACATTCACACTCCCTATGATCTTGCCTGAGATCTTTTGGCTTCAACATCAAGTACATTTGAAGGAAGCATCTTTATTATGGCTCGGTGGGCTATCAAGCAAAGTAATAATGGATACATTCATCTTTTCTGGAGACTTGTACATACACATAAAGGATAAGAAAGAGAGAGACAGAGAAACATGAGAGAGACAAAAAAGCTTCATACATATAAGAGCAGATAAGAGAGACAGAAAGACAGCTGAGAGAGATTCAGAAAAGCCTGTGTGGATTCTACCTGCACCCATGCATGCACATGCAGATGCCAGAAGTCAACACTGGGTGTCTTCCTCTATCACTTTTCTGCCTTATTGTTCATAAACAAAATTGGTGATCTCTGAACATGCAGCTCATCAATTGTCTAGGTTGGCTGGTTGGCTGGCAAGCTGTAGTGACCATCTTGTCTATACCTACCAGCTCTGGGAACCATGTGTATGCCACCACATCTGGCTTTTAACATGGGTACTGAGGTCCTGAGCTCATTTTCACAGGCTTGCACGACCAGCACTTTACCCACCGAGCCATATCCCAGTCCTCGATTCAGATATCTTTGAATGTTGGTTGGTAGACACCCACAGTGCATCTGCTTCTCTCTCTTCATTCAACCTGTCTTCTCTCTTCACTCAACCTGCTCTAAAGGGTAACTCAAGATTTTCTGAAATTTGTATGATTCTTAAGTCAAGAAGGCATGCTCAAGTCTCTGTGATTCTCACACGTGTTCCTAAATTCCTAGACTCCACTATATAGAGGTTCTTCCCCAGGGACGTTATAACCATATTTTCATTTGTGGTACCCCTAGGGTATTATCTCAGAGTGTTAAAGTTGACTCTCTTCATTATCCCACTCTCCAATTGCAGGCCCACTCAGAACCTTCCTATCATTTGTAGCTGTAACAAGTGGTATTTATGTCATCCGTTTTTGTCAACTTCAAAATTAACTTTGCTATTCATAATAACGTGTTCTTCAATTTAATTTTATGAAAACATCCCACTGTCATAAAACACTCCTGGGGTGAGTATTAATATTACATTTAATTAAATGTTATTATGGAGAAAAGTGTAATAGATAGAACTCTTCCACTTATGAGAAAGATTTAATTCTATACTAGTGGATTCATTTGTTTCAGTTTATAGCTTATTTTTCAAGATTTTTAGTCACTGTTGCAATAATAAATAAATGGCATTTTGTGCTAAAATACACATTGTAACTTTAAGTTTTTCAAAGCCTAATTTTAATTAGGGTTCTTTCTTAAATACGTTAAGCTCCCTTCTAGCCCTCCACCCACTAGAGGTAGTAGAAAAGAAAGGATACAAGGGAAATGAACCTGTTTATGTTCTTTGGAGCACATCCCATCTGCATTGTCAGGAAATCAGCAGTTCAATTCAGGTCAGCAGCAGCAGCTTGATCCACTCGAAAACACTTCACAGATACACTAGCAGTCCAGTTCGGTAGTGTTAAGATAGCAACAATGGTGGCATGAGCTAGCAGGGATAGCCAGGCCTCAGCCAAATCTGTATGAGTAAGCAGGAGAGATCAGGGTCAACTGATAAAGTTCTCAGTTGTGCCACTCTTGAAGAAGCAAATATCAGTGAAGATGTGAGACCTTGACATGTTTAGCTATGCAAGCAAGCCAAGCTCAGCTTCCTCCATCCATCTGTTGAGTTCTATTTGTATGCCCTCCAAACATCACTTGTCCTTCATAGGTCTTGCCTCAGCCTGTGAGTCTGACTTAGCAAAACTCCACATGAGTCAGTCTCAGCAGACATCACTCTGTCAATCAGCCTGAATCTGCAGAAGAGGCAAGAAGTTGCTAGTAAACCACGAGAAGTTTTTTGGAATGTTTATCTCAATGGAGTCATGACAAAAGGAGCTCAACTGCACAAGGTAAGGCAGACCAATACATGTGTGTTTTTAGTGAAGAATCTTTCATCGCATGTCCTTTCATGTGTTTGCTTTATTTTCTCCTGTGTCTGCTTCAGTGATATGTCCTTCAGGAGTCTGCCTTAATCTTTCAACTGTGTCTGCTTCAGCAAAACATTCCTGCACATGTTTGCTTTAGCAAAATGTCCTTTCTCCTGTGTCCACTTCAGGAACACACTACTTCATGTTTGCTCCAGCAAAACACCATCCAACACAACTGACTTTCTAAAGAGTTCTTAACTTTCTACTTCACACATAGCACAAAATATCTTAACCTTTTCAAGTAAGCATCTTAGTGGTGTTTGTGTGTGTGTGTGTGTGTGTGTGTGTGTGTGTGTGTGTGTGTGTTCACATGTGGTTGAGGGTGCTTATGGAGGAAAAATGGGAGTGGGATTACTTGGATGTACAGGCATTTGTGAGCTGCCAGATGAGGGTTCTGGGATATGAACACTGATCCTCTGATAGTGCTGTTACCTGTGAGCCATCGCTCCAGCCTCCTGGTAGTTAGTATTGAGCACATTCATTTTGATAGGCAGCCATCACAACTTTCCATTCCTAGAACTCACTGATCATCTGGAAGCATATTCTATGCTGAAATGTGGATTGCCTATTTGGTTTTTGGATGTCACTATTTGTTTCTCATTGTTTCTTTACATGTGGCAAATTACAGGTGAGCTGTTATTCATACTCATGGTTTATCTATAGTTAGTTTCTTTTGAAGTTACTTTATAGAAATGTATCTCATAAGATACTCTTCTGTCTTTTATAATCTTAGAATTTATACTGTTTCTTATTATAGTTTGGACATATCTATTTAAAAGTTCACGTAATTAGGCATTCATCTCATATATAAGTTGTGTTGAGAGGCAGGGTTATGGGAGAAGTGATTGGCTCCTGAGGGCTCTTACTATATAACCAATTCAGTTCACTGGCAGACTCATGGACTGATGACATTATTGATGGGCAATGGGAACCTTAGGCAGCAGGGCATATTTGGGTAAAGTAGGTAGCTGGGAAAATGACTATTCAGAGGTATTATCCTTTGGTCCTGTTGCTTTAGACTATTTCTTTGTGCTCTGGTCACCACAAGCTGCACAGCCTGTCTGCCTCTGCTTCTGAGATACTTTACCTCAAAGACCAAAGTAATAGTACCAGCTGGAGAAAGAGAGACTTCCAAAGGCAGCGAGTGTTTTCCCAGTGTCTGTTAGAGTGGCAAAGGTGCACACCATGATTCCTGATTGTCAGGATTTTTCTGCACTTTTGCAGATTTTACTTATTTTCTGTTCACCAGCAATTAATTACTTTGACTACATTTTTTGAGGTATCAATATCTAGATTTTAGTTTTCTTTCTCATCTACCTATTCTTTTGCTTGTCTGGTTCTTTCATATTATGAACTTCATATGTGGTGCCAATCATTTTAGATAATTTTTATTCACATTAAAAATATCCTTAGTTTCTGTGTGTCTATCTTCTATTATATTGTGTTTATTTCTTTTAAGAACCTCTAAAATAGACAATTATATTACTTAATATTAAAAGTATACATTTATTCTTGACATACTTGTCTCATTATTATTAGATTGTCTCCAACATTCTTCCCTTACTTTATATTTTAAACATAAGCATTGTAAGCTAAAAATGCAGATATCAGTGCTTAGAGTCCAGGGTAGAGAAACTGGGAAGTGCTAGATCTCACCCCATGAAGTCCTTAGGTCATTGGAGACATGCCCTTCAACAATCTTAAGGGACCTGTCCCAGTCTTTCTTTCTTTGCCTCTTGGCTCAAGGCATGAATTCTTGAATCAGAACGAACCTCTTCAACTGAGATCTTCCTCCCTCATCTGACCCTAAACAGGTGCCATGCCTTTGGACCTCAAAACATTGAGCCATAGAACCCTTTTCTCTTGACTGTATTTTGTGCTAGAGATGTGCTCTCCACTGTCATCATGGCATAACTTATAGTATTACCTTTCATGGAGAATTAATTTCAAATTTGTAAGTAGAGAATGCTCAAATGATTTCAGACATGTCATGAAGTTTTCCTTCACAGTTAAGGCTGGGCATTGGCACATTTCTTTTTCTTCTTATATATCTTTCCTGTTTTTTTTTTTTTTTTTTAACTTTATGTTAAAAAGTGGATTTTTACCATTAGGGGAGGCTATCCTGGTTCTGACAATTTTTAATATTTCTAATTTAGAAAAAAATCAATGTTAAATATTGTGTGAGATTTGGTCACAAAGAGCACAATAGCAATGGCTCCAAAGCCACCTGGAAGTCAAAGCCACCTTGTGCTTTGGAAATCAAAAATACCAATAATTCTTTTGTGTGTCTCCATAAACTAAAACAATGGGGTTTAAAACAAGCATCAGAGTCAGCCAAGCTACAGGAAATGGTGTTACCTATCGCTAGACTGCACAAATCTATATGTTGAGCCCCGACCTGCCATAAGATAGCAATGGGAAATGCTGGATTCTACAATGTCTACACTTTTATGAGGTAATAGTAAAGATGTTATGGTGGGATTAATGTAATCAGGATCAGAGGAGAGAAGAGCTTTAGCCCTCATTCCTCATGATACACCCTGAAGGCAGTGCCCTGTGTGGCAGAGGATGCTCACCTGGAACTCCAAGGGTGATGATGCTGGCCGTGTTTCAGAAACCTGAGAAAGAAACTCTTGATGCATCTAAGCCTATGTTTTTATTTGGTTATACATAGTGTGTATAGGTGTCCATATTCGGTTTTGGTGTTTGGGGCTGTAAATGAATGCTTGAGTGGGTGTGCACATGTGTGTATATGCGTGGAAGCCTAAGATTGACATCAGGCATCTTCCCCAATCACTCTCTACTTCATTTGTTCAGTCAGAATCTCTCACTGAACCTGATGCTTACTGATTCTGCAAGTCTAGCTATCCAGCTTGATCCAGGGATGTCTAGTCTTTGAGTCCTGACCACCGGGGTCACAGTTGGGCCATTGTGACTATGGGGCATTAATCTGGGATCTGAGGATCAAAACACCAATCCTCATTTTTACAGGTTTTTGCCACCTGGTCATATCCCCAGTTCCTGTGTTTCTAGGACTGCTAGAGTTGACCAAGATACTTCTATTCAAATATGCAGTGTTAATTGGAATACAGAGTAACTTTGATTCACATGAATTAGTAAGATCCCTCGGGAACCCTGTTTCTGGCTTTTCTCCTTTAGGGAAGTTGTCTGTCTAAAGGGCCCCAAACAGACTTATAACTGTGTAACCAATGTTCATATGTATCTGAAGTTTAATATCTAACTTTCCAACTCTACATTTTATTAACTTGGTTGACTGGCCTTGCTGTGCAAAAGACAGCACAGTGAACTCCTCGGGTTTTGTGAATTGTAAGATCTTTATCCATAGACATCCCTGAGTTTCTCCTTATGAATTAAAAGTTCTTCTAAGCTGAGTGTGGCAGTGTAGGCCTGTAATCCTAGCTCCTAGGAGATAGAGGCAGGAGAATCAGCAGTTTCAGTCCACAGTGAATTCAAAGACAACCTGAAATAAAGGAGATCATGTCTTATAAAAGTAAAACACAAATCGCCATTGAGATGGCTCAGTGCTTGCTGCCAAGTCTAACAATCTGAATTTAATCCCCAGGACACAAATTAGAAGAAGAAAACTGGCTTCCACACAAGTTGTGGCATGTTTAAACACACCCACCCCCCCACCCCACCCCCCCACACACAAATTTAAAATTTAATGTTTTTTGAATCAACTCCTAGATACTTTTGCTAGTATTATGAGTACTAAAAGTTTAAACAGACTTTCTGGAGGCCAACAAATCTAAAGACATCATTTTATAGTGAGTTTTAACTTTCACTGATTCAGATACTGGAAAATTGAAATCCTCTATCCTCCTTCAAAAACGTAATTTGATGACAGTTGCAATCATACACTCTAATTTTATTCTGTTCTATGCTAGACATTGAAACTTTCTTTTTTTCTGGTTTCTAATCGAAAAAACAAAAAACCTTCCTTTGGGGAAATTGAAGTGGTAGACGTTATAGCCAGGTTAGAAGTAGTAATTTAATTACTTAGTAAATTATTGAACACACATGATTCTTTTGGACACTCTGAGAGTGATACTAGATGAATAGTCTTCTGTTGTGGTAATTATTTAAATCTGCTGCATTAGATCTGGCTTTTTTTAATCAGCCACCAGGTTCCTGACTAGCCTAGGCCTGCGGCCAGGAGCAGCAGCGGCATATAGCCACTGCTCAGCTTGGGCAGTCAGCTCAGGTGGCCAGAGACACCGGCCCTTTCACCCATGAGATGTCAGCGTGGGAGATGGCTCTGCCAATCTTCCACACTTTCTCTGCAAGGCTGGGCTATGCCCACACCATTCTGTGGCCTGGTAGAAAATGAGACTCTAATGCTTAAATATTAATCAAAGGCTTTATATGTTTGGTAATGCTCAATAAAAATATGCCCATACAATTAGAGGTGTTTCCCAATTAGCTAACCTAAATATAAGTTGTTACCCAGGACTGCTCTCCATACCTTGGTGGCTTTTCATCCTCTTCCTCCTCCTCCTCCTTCTTCTCACTCTCTCTCTCTTCCTTTTCCTCTTCCTCTTCTTACACCTCCCACCTTAGCTCCTCCTACATTCTCCCAACTGTAACTTATTTGTTTTAATATATTTTAAGTGAATGAATTTCAGAAATCATTTGAAAACACATTGACATAGTGACATGTGTCTTCAGATTTCTCATGGATTTTTATCTACATATTACAAAAATTAGTTTGGTCTGGTTTTATCTGTTCTTCCATTATGTTCCAAAATATGAAGAAAGGTTCTTCACACCATCCTACTGACTTGTAAAAACATCTAAAGCTGAGGAGATGGTACAGTCAGTAAAAGTACTTGCCATGCTAGTGTGAAGACATGAATTCATCCCTAGAGGCCACATAAAAATGCAAGGTGTAATGGCATAATCTTATAATCCCAGTGCTTAGAAGTTTGGGTAAGAGGGATCCCTGGGGCTTTCTGATCATTCATCAAGGCCTAGTTGACAAGATCTTCTTTTCAAATAACAAGCTGAACAGCTCTTGAGAGACAAAATCTGGGACTACTCTTTGGATTCCACATGCAAGTGTATTCATATATGCACACATGCACAACTCTTTTTATATGAACTTGTTCATATTTCCACATATTAAGGGGAAAAAGAAAAGAACCAACCTAATGCAAATGGAGACCTGTGAATGAGAGATAGCATATGTGACTTGAACTGTAATGCTTATGAAAGAGTTAAAACCCTGGAAATTTGAAACAGGGACGTTTATTGTAGTATCAACAATGAGTACCCACCTCTTTATTTTTGTATAAAACTCACAATTTTCTTATGATAAAATATTCATTTTCTCAAGGTCTTTACAAGACAAACCTGTCACTCTTGTGCCTAGTGCTCAGGAATGGTGTGTTCTGCACTTTTCTTGTGGTGCCGCTGGGCTCCAAATATCATTACACACAGACACAAAGCATATCCTGAGTTCTACAAAGTGTAGGAACTGGAAAAGGTTGCTCGTGGCTGTTGCATGAGCACAGCTTTGATTCCACAGATTCTGGACAGCTATAACAATGGCCTAAAAGAACTAGGAAGCAAGTATTTTGTGTTTCCTGTGTCATGGTGCATGTGGTTGAGAAATCTAAGTGAGACCTTACAAAGAATTACAAAAACATAAATACAGAGTAAGATAATCCCAGATTTAAAAATTCATTAACCATTGCTCTAGTTTATCTGTCTAACTATGAATGTCATGGATGGGGCTGTGTGCCATCAGACATTCTGAGACCATACTCCTTCACCAACTGCTATGAAGAGTGGTTGTTTATAGTTCCCTAATGTGCCTCCTTTCTATGAAATTGTCAGAACAGACAGGTACTGTGTTACCTCTCATTATCTCTATCCTTCTTTGAGGTAGCTCAGAGTTTATTTGGCTTAGGAGAAGGGCCATAAAGTCTCTGATTTAGTCAATTCTATAAAGTTATACCCTTGGATCAACAGAGTCCTATGTAGTGGGAAGGGGCTGATGGATTACCCATTTAGGATTAAATTTCCTCACAATATTGCATCCCTCACCCCTGTAGGGACTTGTTCTGAAAATCTCTCTTAATGAGGAGATTTGTATGCAAATCTATTTTACTACTGTGACTGGGATGTAAATCTAAGATAAGAACAGAGACAAATAAAGCTGCAAGTCCATACTCAAGAATGTTAGGACCTGTCAGAGAAAATGATTTAATCATATAAATGTATTATAATGTATACTGCAGTACATGTGCATATATAGAAACATAATTTTATGTTCTGAAGTGAGAACAAGAGAAAGAGGGAGAGAGAGACAGACAGAGAGAGAGAGAGAGAGAGAGAGAGAGAGAGAGAGAGAATAAAAAAGAGAAAGGAGAAGGATTTTATCCAAAACACTTTAAAATATGTTGCATGAGTTACTGTATTTGCTGAAGTGACTGTTAGCCATAATGACCTAGATTTCTCAAAGTAAGCCATCTTAAATGAGACCAAGATTATAGATTGTAGACCTTCCTCCACACAAGATACAACACCATTGTCAGTTCAGGGTAAGTTGTACAGGAAGTCAGTCTGAGGTATTGTCTTCAAGGCTTCCAGTTCTAGGAGATTTTACCTCTGCCTTTTACAACTTGACTGAAAGTTAGGGACTTTCTTTTTTGTGATATACTCCAGTGAAGAACCAATGCCAAAAGGACTAGAAACTGGTCCATGTTTCAAGTCCAAACCTGAAATAGTTGCTTTCACTCATTCTTCATTGATACAATCCCAGTCACACGACTCTTCCAGAAACAGCAGGGCATAAAGATGCATAGCTTCAAGGTTCCATTTTAGGAAAGTGCGAGGTAGGGCATCATGGGTTAAAACAACAACAACAAAAAAACAAAAACAAACAAACAAACAAAAAAACAGAAAGAAGCAGATGATAGGAACATTTACTGGGTTACTTTATAGTTGCCAACATTTCCAAAACTTGGAGAGTTCATAGTACAAGCAAAATTCCAGCCCTCAATAGAAAAAATAGATTTCTTTTTTGTCTGGCAATAATCAACAGGCTTTGCACACAGTTATTAACCTCAGATGACCCACAATTTAGTTCAACACATATATTAAGTAAAAGAAATGCAGAGCTTTTTATGTTTGGAAAGAAATACATAAATCTCCTGGAATAATCTGGTATAAAATGTATTAATAAAACATATTTTAATCAAATGTATGAATAGGGAAATATCTTAGATAAAACTTTATAAATCATAAAATGACCAGCATTCTAAGCACACATTTTACAATGTAATTATGAGCTAAGTGAAAATATACAACATACTAAGTGACAATAGATACTGTTACTGATTTAATGTTTACTGGTATTTATTTTGTCACAAAGACATTAGTCATCTTTAGCAGGAATATATAAGTAAAAGGATTAGAGAGATAGCTTCAAGTTTAAAAGTGCTTCATGCTCTTACAGAGACCTAGGTTTGGTTCACAGCACCCATGTCAGATGTAACGCCGATCTAATGTTTTCTTGTGGCCTCTACAAGTACCTATATGTCCATATGTATAAAATACATGGTCACACAAATATATAATAAATAAATAAATAAGTATATTTATATACATATATGTAGTATAACAGTACCACTGCTGTAAATACAGAAAAAATTGTTAAATATGTCTCTTTCTAACGGTGAATGTGTTGGCAAGTGTGCATTTACCACTTTAAAAGATGGCGACATTGGTAAGTAGAGCAAGGCCATAGCATCTTCTAGTGCAGTCTGGGGAAACTCTCTCATTCACAGAGCCTGTGGGGCTGTAATATCACCATGCACTCATTTCAGCATAAACATACAGATCAGGACGCACAATATGCTGGGTAGCATCAAAATCTGTTCTTACTCATTGTATCCTATGACATGTTCAGAACTCTCAAGACAGCTTGTTTATTAGGAAATCAGAATGTGTCTGTAGAGAAACTCTATCCTAGTTGGTCTAATGCCTTTCAACCCAGAGACCAAAACATCTTTCTGAAGCAAAGGAGAATTCAAAGGTCTCAGAACCAAAGCCTGTGCCTACATGTTTAATAGCTCTCTCCCAGTCCTCTCATCCAAATGTAGTTCATTGAATATGGAGGGGTTTTATAATAAATTTTATTGTGTAGGAACAGAGATATGCCACATATAACTTGAACTTTAGGCTTCTAGGGAAACAGCTGGAAGACAGACATTCTGGGTCAGTCTTTCTGTAGAAAATAATATACATATACTCTTCTCTATTAATGTATGGTTAAGATTTTGGTATGAGATTCCCTATGGGTCCATTCATTTCAGAATTTGGTTTTCAGATGGTGGTGATGCTGTTTGGGGAGGTTGTGGGACCTTTGAGTCTCTTTGTCTGTCTCTTTGTTTCTCTGTTTCTCTGTCTCTGTTTCTGTCTGTCTGCCTGTCTGTCTGTCTGTCTGTCTGTCTGTCTGTCTGTTTCTCCTTCTCTCTGTAGTTCCAGACATGAACAATGAGCCTCATAATTCTTCTATGACAGCCTTCAGCATATCTTCCATCTGACTACCCTGCCATACTTACCATGAAGGACTATATCTTCAAATCAGAATACAAAACAATAAAACCAAACAAAAACAAAACAAAACAAAACAAAAAACAAAACAAAAAAACCAAACTAAAACAACAAAAAAAAAAACCTGAAAAAAGAAAAACAAATCTTTTAAGAAGACTTTAAACTCAAACCTTTTGGTGTTGATATATACCTGAATGATCTGTGTCTTAAACTTTTAATATAAGGACCCTTGGTTGTAGGGCACATCGATCCAAATTTTGAATCTGTCTCTATAATTCTCCTCTGCTCTTGTTACTTCATACTACCCATGAGAAATGGTCATAATATCAAAACCTTTCTGTTGTTATTGCTAGGTAGAGAGGACTATGCTACTTAGAAATGGAATGAAAATGAATATGATTCTTTCAAGTATACAAAAAAGTCTGATAACTCACTATCTTCTCAGTCTCCCTCTCCACTTGGTTGCTAACACTGTTTTCTCTGTGTAGGTATATAGAGACTATGTCACATGCTGAGATGATTTAGCTCAACTATAAGCAAAAAGCAGTACATTTAGTCTTTATGGTGAAATTTATGCAAAACTTATTTGCAGGAAAGAGATGGTTTTTGTTTCCAGTTTCTCAAGAGTAAGACTGAGGGCCCTAACATGAACTTTTGATCTTTTCTTATCTTGAAAGTCTCCTTTAAATAGAAGCATCTCTGATGAGATACAAAGGTTAGCTAGCTAATAGTTTAAATATAAGCATTTAGAAGATAGTAGTATATGTATAGTGTGTTCTCTTCTTCTCTGTATCAGCTTCAACCATAGGGTCTTGTCGAGGTTTACATTTATCTGGCATGAGTTCTCTACTGTGGAATAGGACTTAAATGCAATGAAAATCCTTCTGGTTACTACTGTGCCATCCCTACCATTAATAAACTAAAAGGCATCTTGCCTGGGTGACCATTCTCATGGAGCACAACTCTCACAGTTTGGTAAGGATGCTGGTGAGGTTTCTTCCCACGTGCTCCGCTCATACCTTTTGCCCTTTGAAAGCTAACTAGCACAGAGGAAGCTTTCAAGCCAAAACCAGCTTGACTCCTGTGTCCAATAACTGAAGAACATGGAGTCTCCAGCAAAAGGCTCTTACCATCAAGCTCCAGAGTTTAAGTAGTCTAGACATCAAGATCAGAAAGATCTAGTTTCAAATTGCAATCATATCCACTCCCAGTCTGTAAGTATTGCCATTTCTAGTTCTCAGAGTAAAGATATAAATATATTTAGCATGTGAAGTTTAACTTAAACTTCATTTAACTTTGTGTATTTTCCTTACTTCAGTTGGCCTATTCGGGTACCCAGAACCGCCCAAATATGTATTTTCACAGTTGCTGCCCCTCAGCATTTTTCTATGGCAACCTGGCACACCTTCTGAAATTTTCATGCTTCATGGATTTAGATTTACTGAAATAGAACTTTTGATTATATTCTTTTCCTATCTGCTTTTCCTCCTCAACATCTCAAGGCACATGAAGGAATAATCTAGTGGTTTCTAACTCCAAACTGTTCATTATATCGCAAGCCCTTCAGTCTCCCTGGAAAAATGGTAGTGGCTTTCTCATCTTAAGCTTTAGTACTTCCTGAGTTCCCATCCTATTTAACACTTTCACATCACAGACATGGACTGCAACATTTTGAATTTAATGTTCTTTTTTTAAAGTAGAAACAAATATTCCTATATATCAAATAACTCAAAGAGATAAAAGTTGGTCACCAAACAGCTCACAAGCCTGTAGGGAATCTGGCAGTCTTGTGGTCTGTTCTGGATATTTTGTATTATCGTATTTGTAATTCAAAATCGAAAACAAAATAGCTTTTTGTGTTTGAAATCTATTCAGTCTCAGTGAGATGTACAGATGCACAATGAACGTGCTTTGTTGCTTTGGTTTATTCTCATTCTTATATCTTTGGCAATGGGACTTTTAGTTACAAGGCTCACAAAAATTCTGCATTATCACACCTTTCCATTCTGTAAAACACTACCATTCAAAAACAGTATATACATTTAAAAATATCCCAGGATTCATAGGAGGGAAAGGGCATGAAAAACATATTCTGGAAGTTAGGTTATGATTTCCATAGTTACATTTTAGTTTTATTTTTTCTATTATGGTAATGAAGTACTCAGACTTCAACGAGGAAAGTTCCACTCAAATTCACCATTCAAGGAGCATAGGTGGGTAATCCAACACTCACAGAACACAGAAGTGATCAGTGAATGTGTATGCATGCTAGAGTTCAGCCTACTCTTTACTTCTACACAGTTCAGGATCTTCTGACTAAGGAATGACACTGCCCACAGTACACAGGTCTTCCAGCCTCAGTCAAGGCATTGGACTGAATCCCATAGACATTCCCAGAGGCCTATCTCCAAGGTGACTCCAGACCCTGACAAGCTGACAATCAATGTCAACCATTATAAATCACATACATAATGATATAAATAAAGTGGCTATTTTATGAATTATTTATCACAAAGTATATTTGAGGAAGGATGTTTTAAATAGATACTTCTTGATAAGGATAACATAAAATTTACTTAAATTTTCTTCATGATATTAAAAATGAAAATACTGTTGAAATATAATGGGAAATACATAGAATGAAAGGTATCATCATAATTACTGAATGTTGTGGTTTTATTTGAAAATTAAGGTTACCTCTATTTCAAATCATGTGTACTTGGATGGGCCACAGGCAATTCCCCTAAAATTATAATTAAATTTCTGATAAAGACACAAGAATAGGAAAAATTCAAAAGAAAGCAAATCTCATCAGAACACCTACTACTAAGATGTTGAAAGATAGACATAATTACAAGATAGAGGGCTCTAGACTAAGAATGATTTCTCCAAACATCAGCAAATAATATATCTTACATGCTGCATGATGTCTCTCCTAAAGTATCTGCCTATCTGACTTTCAATCTATCTGCCTGTCTGTGCATCTGTATGAATTGTAAGTAATATGAAACTATTTGGGCCGAGGGATCACTAATAAAGGAAATACGGCAAAAGTAGCAAATCCCACTACAAGCAAAGTTCAATGGCATGCAGGCATGAAAATGCCGCCAAAGGCTCATTGCTTGGCATATTACTTTATAAGTAGTAAAAACTGCTGTGGGAGGACACTGAGTATTGCTGTCATCACGTATTATTATAGTATGAAACATGTAACACAGGCCTAATTCATGTTACTTATCCATGGATACTGTTTAAGCCCAGGTTAATAATGAAAAGTTCATAAAACAAGAGAGAAAGGCTAAGGGACCACCCACCCATTTCTATACATCCACACATTCCTACCTACCCATTCCTAACATAAGGAGGGGAAATAAAATAAATCATTGTTTCCCAGAGACCTTGAGATACAAAATAAAGACAAAAGATGATAGTTTTTATTATAACAAACCACAAAGAAGAAAAATAAAAATACAATAATAGAATTTATCTCTTTATTTTTATATCAACTTTTTATTGAAAATAGATTTTTTTCCTATACAATATATCTTGATTATAATTGCCCCTCCCTCTACTCCACTCAGTTCTTCCCCAGCTGGATCTACTTCTTTTCTGTTTTTCATGAGGAAAATACAAGTTCCTAAGAGATAATTTGATGGAGAAATCCTATTTAGAGATGTGTGCTCCAAGATATCTCTCTCTCCCTCTCTCTGTCTCTCTGTCTCTCTGTCTCTCTGTCTCTCTGTCTCTCTGTCTCTCTCTCTCTCTGTCTCTCTCTCTCTCTCTCTCCTCTTTTCTCTCTTCTCTCTTCTCTCTCTCTTTCTCTCTGCATAATGTCTGGCTGTGGGTCTCTATATTTATTCCCATCTGCTGCCAGAGGAAGCTTCTCTGATGATAGCTGAATAAGACATTTATCTATGAATATAGAAAAATACCACTAGGAGTCATTTTATCAATACCCCCCTTTTTAAAGAACAGAAGTATTTGGTTTTACCCTAGGTCTCTGGACTATCTAATCTCTGATACTGGATTACCCAAGCAGAATTGGGTATGGGTTCCATCTTGTAGAGAGGGCCTTTAATCAAATTAGACACTAGTTGGCTCCTCCCACAAAGTTAGTGCTACCATTTCCTTAGACTATATTACAGGTAGGATGGATTAAAGAATTTGTGAATGGATTCGTGTTCACATTTCTTTTTTGGTAAAATGCAGAGTACCTTCCTATACCAATGATATTAGAATATAGGAGTAAAGGCTCTATGTAGGCACCAGCTTGACTTCTCCATGTTCAATGAGTTGTGTGAGTATTGTCTTTAGCAATGGGCCCTTGCTGTCAATGTGCAGAGAGCAACATATTGTCTTGGCAACAGCCTTAGTTGTTTGGGGATTTCTATGGCCCACTTTGGCCAACAACTCAATTGACTATAACTGTGTCCTGGTATTGGAAGCTTCATTTGGGGAGAAGATATGGCCACTTGGGACTTTGTCTCTTTCGTTATTTGAAGACTTCATTAGGATTGCCTTCACATATTTTAGGAAGTTTCCAGTGCGCTAAGTTTTAATTTTCAAAATATGATTTAATATTTATTTTAAGTGTGTGTGTGTGTGTGTGTGTGTGTGTGTGTACAGCTGCCTGTAGTTCAGAGCCTTTAAATCCCTTGAACAAGAAGTGCTCTTAGCCACCTGAGCTATCTCTTCTGCCTCTCAAATATATAATTTATTGGAGTTCTGGCATTAATGAAAGACAGAAATCTTCAGGAAAAACAGTAATATTCAAACTGGAGTAACAGAGGCAAATCCATACCAAAGATATAATAATAAGAGTAAGAATAAAATTAAATCAAGAAGATTTAAGAGCAACCCATCTCCCCATGAAAAAAAATCAGGGCTATACAAAGGAAGGGCAATTTCTGTTGCAATGTATTGCTTCCTAAGAACACAATGGCAACCAGAGCTGGCAGAACCCTATCTTTGGATGATTAGAGAAATCTGTCATTAGCTGGGCCTCCTTCATATTCATTGATTGTGTCTTTCAGAAGTAAACTTTTTAGTAGAGCATATTTCTTCATAAATGATATCTCTGTAAAAATTTTAAAAGACTGCTGGAAATCAGTTATCAGAGGAGGAGGGTGTGGAGTGAAAGGAACTTGAGTTAATGAAATACCACATGGGGAGGAAATCTAAACAGAACAGAAAGCTTTCCATTTCCACAAAACACTAATGAAGTGCAAATGGAGAGATTAAAGCTCAAATTTTAGTTGTAATATGTTCACATGAAAAAGCTTCACTAGTGTCTTAAACTTAGTGCATTTGCAAACAAATGAACAACAACAACAAAACAAAACAAAACAAAAAACCCCAAACAATGATGAAGCAAGAACAACAACACAGAAGCTGGGCTGTCAGGAAATAAAATACTTGCAGCTCAATGGTGAGAAGCTAAGTTTGGATCTCCATAATAGAGTTCAAAGCAGAAAGCTGCTATACACATCTGTAATTTCTGCTCTTTGGCAGAGTAGGCAAGAGAGAGGATTGATGAAGCATTTCTATCTCAAATACTGAGGCAACCTACCCCAAATGTTAGTGTGGAGGGGATTAGAGAAAGACACCTGGTGTCTTACTCTGACCTCACATGCATACATACACAAACAGGTACACACACACACACAGCACATGGATGAAGGAAAAAATATACAAAGAGAGTTTTTGTGTGCTGAGATAATTAAAAACAGTGATAAAGTACAATAATTATTACAGATATTAGTGCAAAACAAAGGATAATAAATTTTTGCCATGTGGTTGCAAAAGAGGCTAAGCATGCAGAAAAATAGCAGTATGAACACAGAAGAAACAACAGGGGTGTGAACTGAGGTTACATTAGGACTTGGTTACTTAGGAAATGATCTGGAACAGAGAATATTTAACATTTGATTCTAAAACTGAACAGATTGGTGAAAATCAGTGACATGATCACCAATCCACAGAACTCCCCTTTGACACATAGTAGAAACAGAGTAGAAAGTGCACAGAAGTAGTCCAACACTGGGGCTGGGTTAATGACTCCATGGTTAAGCACTTGTACAAGCATAAGGAGTGGAGTTTTGATGTTCCAAACCCACATAAAAGCCAGATGAGCTTGGTGGCTCATCTGTAAAACCAGCCTGGTATATAGAGGCAGAGATAGACAGGGCATTCCCAGACAAGTTGGCTAGTGAGAGAAAACATGATGACTGGCTCTGGATGTGGTTGAGAGACCCTGAACCGATGCATAAGATGTAAGATTCCTTACAAGGATGATTCCTGGCATCAACCTTGGGCTTCTACCTGATGCTGTGCACATGGAAGTGCACGCGCATGCACGCACGCGTGCACGTGCGTGCACACATGCGCGCGCACACACACAGCACATACATGCACAGATACATACACACAGATACACAGACAAAGAATTGATCATTAATATTCCAGTGAAACTACAAAGTGATCCAAGTGAATGCGCTGATTAGATCTGATGAACAATAGCAGATAAATCAAATGCACAACTTTAGGACTGGATACTGATACAGATTTGTGCATTTTTTCTTTTCAGTGTGAAGCTGAAATCCCTCCATCAAGCTACCATTAAGTCAGGGACCATCTGTATATTACACAGATTTTAAAAAACAAAATACATCATTTTAATGATTTTGACTAAAAGAAAAAAAAAAAGACTTGTGTGTTGTAATTACGGTTCTAGTGATTTGTTTCAAGATACTACTAAAGCAAGATTTGTAAAAATAAAATAAATAAAACTTCTGAGAAATAGATTCTCAGCAGGAAATATGAAGATATCTCATCAGGTATCAGTTATGAACTCTGAATGGTTGATATTTCAACCTGCATAGTTATCCATACTGAGAAAATTGTCAGCTTACACACATATCTATCTTTATCTTGATGCCATTTCAACTCTGCACATGCTGGCATTTTTCTACAAACTCTGAAAATGATATTTAAAATATTTTATGTAGATAAATGTCAAAAGTTCTGGAAGACAACATTGGATGTGTTAATATAGTATTCAACCTAACAAAATGTCCCCAAAGCAGAAAACAACAAATGAACAAAGAAAATATTTCAAAAAGGGTATGAAATGCAGAATATATTTAATTATTTTGAGCCTAGACATATGAATCAAACTATTAAAGTATTGAGTTTCTCCATCTGGTTTCGTAGAGCCAATAATCCTGGCATTTTAATTAGCGGTGTTCCTTTCTGCCTCTAAGGATGGGACACGTTGAAACTACATTTTCATATTCTTGGAAATTTATTTGATGCTGTATGTTGCATGTTGCATGGGACCTGTGGAGTGTAGAAGATGGTATCAAGTGCTCTCATTCTGAAGTTGCAGAAAATTGTGTGCCACCTGATGTGGGTGGTAGGAACAAAACTTGGATCTGAAAGAACAGCCAGCATGGCCAACCATAGCATTGTGTCTCCAACCCCTCAGCTTCCATTTTAGCTAGATCTTATTAGTCATAGGTCTATGTTATGAAATATGGGTAGACATAACTTTCCATTCATACATTTTACTCCAATGCCAACATTGAAAGCAAACTTGTTATAAACAAATAGTAACTTTAAATTGCCCATATTCAGGCTCCTGTTCCTTGGCAATAGATAAACATGGAAGAGGAAGTATGTCTGCCCAAAACTGCCACTGAGTGAGTAGGTTATCTGGCCTGTTCGCTGTAATGAATGTGATTTAATTATATAAATATAAAATGATAACATACAAATCAAATTTGAAAAATACCAAAATGTAAGGCAAAAAGATACAAGTTTCTACCTATAAGTTGAATTCCTGTTATTGCATAAGTTTGACTTAATGAGAGATTATTCAGGTTGTTTTCCTGGATTAGCTCATTGTTAAGTGGAGTCAGGATTGTTAGCAGCTTCCATTTGGAGTTCGCTTCTCTCTTGATCTTTAAGCAGCCTTTCTTCAGAGCTTTACTAGGGTGCCTATTGGCTGCCGTGTGATGGACAACCTATGCCAGGGTGTGCCTCCATCACTTTATGCTCCTGCTTCAACTTTCTTAGCATATTAACATCGTTTTTAAATCTTAATTACGTTTGATCCTGATAACCAGATTTGCTCCAGTCTCATTTTTCAGTAAGCACTTTTTACAAACCAGACAGGGGCCTCACATAAAAAAATGGGATGTCCTCCCACGGCAGACTATGATTAGGTGATAAGACTTCCACGGATATCTAAAATGACTTCTGGTGATTTTGATAGAAACTTTTGTTTGTTTTGAATAAGCTTAGTAAGTATATAGAGGTCAAAAGTAACAGGATAAATAGAAAGAATCAGATAGATGGAGGCAGCAAACGATAGACAGCACATTGCCAAATCAGACACTTACAACCTCCAACAGAGAAACTGGAGTGGTCCAATTCAGATAGCAGACAACACCATCAAATTGATACTTAAAGCATCCTCAGTGTATCATTAAAATGCCATCTTTCCCTGGTGGAAAACAACGTGTTGTGTAATGATTGATTGATAGATATTGTAATATTATTTATCAAATGGTAAGTTGCAGTCTTGTGCATATTTCATGGGAATGAAGAAAACAGGGTCAAGAACTGAAGAACCAAATTGAGTATCTCTTTGAATTTTCACTTAGGGCTGGGGATGGGTCTATGGGTAGAGTTGTTGCTGTGGGAACCTGAGAACATAAATTTTATTCCCATCATCTGTATGAAAATCTGGGCATCGTATAGTACAGAAAAAGTCTATATTGGAGCTCTTTGACCAGATAAGTTAAATGAATTGATAGGTCCTAACAATAGACCCTATCTCGATAAATAAGGTTGAAGGCACCAGAAAAAGTAAGACACCCAAGATTGCCCTCTGACCTCTACATGTGCATACATGTGCATACCCATACAAACACACAAACACATACATACACACTCATATGTACTTTCACACACATAAACAGTTTTAGTAAAATACATGACAAATTAAGATTATTTTATTAAATTATTTTAATTTTATATATGTATTTTATTTTCAGCTATATAGTAATGTATTTTTCATTGTTATTTGACAAAATTGTTACCTCAAATGCAATTTTTTATGTTCTTTGCATTTGGAATCTGTTTTTGCATAAATAAATGAATCACTGTGGAGCGAGGTGACCTTAGTTTCAAGATTTGAATGTTTGAATTATAATTAGAGTTGTTTGCACATCAATATATGAAGAGTATTTAGAATATAAAATATTCTCCAACAGTTAGGAGACATAAACTAGAATTTAGAGTTTTTGTTTTAACTGGAAGAGAATAAAAAAAGAAATTCAGTATTTTAATGGTTTAGGAACATTATCTTCAATTTCCTACTAGTAAAATAAAGATTTACAGTGTGAACCACAAAAATAATTGTTGAGATTTTTCTTTTCTTAACGAACTCTTTGATTTGCAATGCCTCACAGGATGGGGGTCTGGTTGAAATGTCATTTCCACCTGGTGCTTCCATTTCTTTATAGAAGCTTAAATATTCTGAGAGCATAGGCAGACTCATCTAAAAGATACCAGCAAGCAACCACATTCTGTCTGTTAGAAAACACAGAATGCTAACCTTGCTTATTCTAGGTGGCCCAGCACTACGTGCAGTTATAGCCTTCAAACATCCCAAGATCTTCATTAACCAACTGTGGACAGTACATAGTAAGTCTGAAACATAAAACTTAACTTTCTAGTCTTTTTTTGTTTTGTTGAAGTGATTTTAAATGACTTAATAGTGGAAATATTTTTGCAAATTAAAATAATTCTATAAAATAAACCTATTTAGAGGAATTATTAGTAGTGACAAAATTGTAGCTATCCTTGAAATTTCATGTTGATTATTCAATATAGCAACATTTTATAGATGATCTTGTTGCTCAAACTTGAACAGTTTTCTCTAAATATTGTGTATCTACTTTCCTTGGAGACTCATAGCTATAAAACCCACATTTTGTCCCATTCTACATTCAGATGACAATTAGTACTTAAATACTCATTTTTTATTTTTGTCTTTATCTAGATCCTGCCTAAATTAAATGACTATTAAACAAACAAACAAAAATATCAAAAAAATCTTTAATTGCATGCATTTAATATCAACCAAACATTATCTCTGTTTATAATCACAGAGTAATCACCTAATCACAATGTGGAAAGGTCTTTCTCCTTTCCCTAGTTTTGAACATTTCAGTTATTGAATGTTCCAATATTCTCCAGTGGTCTGTCAAAAGCAAGAGGAGGATACAGTGAGTCATGAATGTGCACTATGGCTGTAACTTAGCAGTCAGGACACTAACGTCTCTATACCATCTGAAAAAACAAAAACAAAAAACAAAGTCTCTAAAGTGACCAGACTAAAAACCACACGTATTTTTCTTTCATGCACTGAACCAAAGGCAAAAGTGTGTTTTTTTCTTATTTCTATTACACAACAAGTCAGTCTGCACTTGCATAGAATAAACAAACCAGACAGCCATTGACAGTCTTCATTCTGAGCTTCCTTTGCTCTGTTTGATATCTGTGTTCTCAGTTCATTATTCTTGTTTGCTTCTTTCTCCTATAACAAATTCTACTCCTCCCAGTCTCTTTCACCTCCCCTCCCATCCAGATACACCCCCTTTCTGTCTCTCATTAAAAAGCAAACAGGCCACCTAAGAATAAATAAAATAAAATGTAAGAGAAAACAATAATGAACACATAAGAACAGGACAGAAGAAAGGGAACTCAGGAAAAAGCATATAAAACAGATACAGATGCATAGACCTACTTGCTTGCACAATCAGGAATCACATAAAAACAATAAACTGAACGACATAAAGCATATTCATAGGACCTATAAGTAGAAAGAGAAAAAATATAAAATTCATTTACCTTAAATTTAAACAATAAGATAAAGTTTTTAAAAAGCCAAACATGACATCATGAGACAAGAACTCCCCAAAGATGCTGTTGAATTTGTTTTCTGTTGTCCATCTACTGCTGGGCATGAAGCCTATCTGTAAGAGTAGTTTGTTTCCCAATGAGACTCCCTTGGAGAAAACCGTATTTTCGATTGCAAGTGGTTATCAATTGGAGATAGCTTCTGGATTATGGTTGGGAACATGTGTTCACTTCTTTCAGCTCTAGGGCCCCATTTGGTTTAGATCTGTGCATGTTATAATAGTCTCTGTGAATTACTATAGGCATAGACCCTGTTAATTTAGAGGACCCTGCTTCCTGGGTGTCCTCCATCTCCTCTGGTGATTATATTCTTTCTGCCTCCTTTTTCTCTGGATTCCTTAAACTTGAGGTGAAGAATTTGATGGTGACATCTCATTTAAGAGTAAGTGTTCCAAGGTCTCTCACACTTTGCATAATATCTAGCCATGGGTCTCTGTATTTGTTCCCATCTGATGCAGGAGGAAGCTTCTGTTGTTGGCTGAGAAAAGTACTGATTTATTACTACATAAGAATGATATTAGGAGGCATTGTATTGCAGTATTCATTTAGTAGAACAGTGCCATTTTGTTTTACTCTATGTACCTGAACTACCTAGTCTTTGGTTCTTGGTTATCCAAGCAGTGTTGGGTATGGATTACATTTTGTGGAGTGGGCTTTAAGTTAAATCAGATATCAGTTGATTACTCTCACAAGCTTAGTGATATATATATATATATATATATATATATATATATATATATCACATATATATAAATTCTTTATGTTCAATGAGTTGTGTGGGAATTGTCTTCAGTGATAAAACCTTGCTGTCATTTTTTGTGAAGAAAAACCTATAATCAGTTGTGGAGAGCAAGAGATTGTTTTTTTATTTTTATTTTTTCAAGTTCTCACGTGAGCCTTTTGGCCAACAACTCAATAGGGCACAATCCACTCTCAGAACTGAAAGCTTCATTTGGTGACAAAAGATGATCAGTTAAGATTCAAATTTCTCCATTATTTGGCTATTTCATGTAGGAGACTTCTATATTGGGTTTATATATTACCCCCAAATGGCCCTAAATGTTATCTATCCCTCCCAGTATTTTCTTCCTCTTCCAATTATTCCCTATTCCTCCCTACTTGATGCTCAGATTCCAGTCAGTTCCCCCATCTATCCATGGCCATATTGTTTCCCTTTTCTTAAAGGACCTACATTTCTTTCATCATCCATATATATATATATATATATATATATATATATATATATATATATATATACTCTGTGGTTTTGATTGTGCTTGACTATCATCGACGTAACATATAAATGAATATATACCATATTTTGTTTCTGGGATGCCCCACTCAGGATTGAGTTCCATCCATAACTGAGTGATACTCCATTGTATAAATATACCATATATTCTTTATCTATTCTTCTGTTTATAAATATCTAGGTTGTTTCCATTTTCTGGCTATTATAAATAGAGCAGCAATGAACATGATTGAGCAAGTGTCCCTTTTGGTAAGATGAAACATACTTTGAATATACACCCATGTGGGGTACAGCTAGATCTTGAAGTATTGATTAAATAAATTACTCTGTGATTCTACAACAAGGCATGAAGGCATATCAAAGTATAACCCTGTGAAACAAATACACAATCCACTGGAAAACCAAAATTAAAGAGACTATAAATAAAACCAATAATGCCTGACATGTATTGTGAGGAAAAACACAATATCCTTTGTTGCTCATTCATGATCAGTGTTTTTATGGGATCCTTTGAAAAAGGTTTTTACCCTAGCATCTGTACAAGGTACTTGGACTTTAGTCATTGTCTTGGCAAGGTTATGAGGAAGAAATCCTTGTTATAATTCTTATCTTTTTGAGGAGAAGTCACTAAATAGCAGTGAAGGTCTTTATGCATCTCAGCCACCTGATCTGGTCACCATTAGGTTGTCCTCCTTTCTACACCTTTAGCATAGATCTCCTTTCTCTTCCACCTTTGCCTCTTCTCTTCTCACTCTCAGAGAACAGGAAGTCTGAGCCATGAATGCCTCTGGCTCTTTGAGTTGACATATCTTGCCTCTTGTTTCTTACCTGTTACTTCTGCCATTGATGGTCAGGACACATCAATATTTATTTTGCTTTGTGGAAGGAGTCCTTACCCTCTTATGTCTTCTTTTGTCATTTTTCCTTTATTTATAATATAGAGTAAATTTGGATTTAAGATCAGATTGTACAATTAGCTTTGAATTTTTATCCATTCAAGTATATATATATATATATATACATATATATATATGTATACATATATAATTATATCTTAGTAAGTGTTGGTGTGTGTTCAATAGACATGCAATAAAGCAAAAACTAAAAACAAAATTCAAAAATTCAACAGCATTTTGTCATAAACTTATAAAATTGTGATAAAATAGCAACTAATCAAGACAGCAAACCCAGCTGAGGAACTCCTGGGAAAATATCATTGAAATCATTCTTGAAGTGAGATTGGATACAGGGATACCGAGAAGCACTGTACATTTTGTTTTTGAAAGTGTATCTTAACAGGCTTGTCTGATATGCCTGTTTTCAAGTTAATTATTTAATGATTCCATGGGAAGTTGCAGGAGAGAGGGTTCAGCTATCAAAGCACTTGCTTACAGTTTCCCTGAGGACCTGAATTTCATTCCTAGCATTCACACTGAGCAGCTTACAAACACCTGTAACTCCACCTCCAAGTGATCCTGTGCCCTCTTCACACACACACACACACACACACACACACACACACACACACCCCTACACACACACACACACCTACACACACACACACACACTTCCAAGAAACCACTTCCCAATTTTTTTCTGAGTTTCACTGTTTTGTTCTAAACTAGGAAGGATGCTTATTTTAAAAAGATATATTTAATTATGTTACCGGGTCTATGAATTTCCCTCTGAGGAACAGGTTTCATCATTGCTAATAACTATCCATTGTTAAAACTCAATATGTAATTGTCACTTGTCACTTGTGCTTGGTCTTCATATATTTGCTGATTTAATTAACTAAGGATTTCAACTTTCAGTCAATATATTTTCCGTCCTGTGCTCCCGTGTTTTCTAGTCCTCTGTGAATACTTTGATACAGTTTCAAAGCGAGGGTACTCCTTATTCTTCACTAAATGTTCTCATTCTGGGATTGCGAAATGAATAGCAAAGAAGACGTTTTTCTTCCTGCAAACCCATCTAGCACAGCTTCTCCTCAGAGCAGAGCCTGGCTTGTATGTCAGATGTGTGGATGAGCAGATTACATTCTGAAGGGGCTTCTCCAAACAGTGGGCTACCCAGAGTCACACAGGCACTGCAGCCAATGCTTACCTCTCCTCCGTCTTTTACTTTAAATGATTGGCAGGCAAAATACTGTAATGTCACCAGAGAGATAGCTTTTGTCATATGGCCAAATTGGGAATGAGGGAAGAGTTGCCGGAAATCTTTTGTACTATATTGATGACTACTTTAAATTGAAAGAACGATTGCCACTTTAAATTGGAAGTTCTAGAATGTTGAATGTTTCTCTCTAGGTTTTTGGTTTTATTGTCACTGGTTTTTGCTTTTATAACACTCAAAAATTACTCCTGTCAGATCTTAATACCTTGAAGAAATCCTATTTAAGGTAGCTAGAGAAGGCAATCTGTGTTTCCCTGGGCATCAGTAACAACAACAAAATGTCATCTTCAAAATTCTATGTGTTCTCACAGAGGTCTTAGGAAGATTTAAGGAAATGAACTATAGGCCAAGATGCAAAATATTTCTAACATGTATGTATGTATGTATGTATGTATGTATGTATGTATGTATGTATTATGTATGGTTTACCTACCTACCTTTCCATCCATCCATCCATCCATCCATCCATCCATCCATCCATCCATCCAAAAGAAGAAGCTTGAAATTTGAAAGGAAATTTAGGAAACACACAAGCTGTAAGGAGAAATGGGAAGATGTAATGCGGAAAATGCAATCTTTGCCAACAGGCTATGTGGAATGCAAATATTTCTGTCACTTATGAGTTGGATGAGCCAACAGAAATCGCAGTGAAATTCTTGAAGCCTTGGCTCCCTGCGCTTAAACTGAGATAATGACTTCTAAGAGCTCCAGGCATGTGATGATTAAACAATGTCACCTGCAGGAATCGTTAGCAGCTCTACCTGACATTCGTTATCATGTTACGTGTTTGCTGCTGTTGCAGCTGGTCCGTTGTTGTATGGTTAAAATGTGAAAATATTAGGATTTGAATGTGACATGTCCCCTGTAGGCACATGTGTTTAAACACCAAGTCCCTTGCTGGTGGCATTGTTTGATAAGGTTGTTGAACTTTGGCTAGATGGCACCTGGCTGCCAGAATTAGGGTGTGGGCTTGAGGGTTATAGGTTAACTCCACTTCCAGTCTAAGATCTCCAGGTCCTGACTCTTCAGTATACCTAACTAGCTATCCTGTGCCTTATTAAGATAACTTCTAGCTATGGTGGACTATACTTACTGAATAGCATCAAAATAAATCCTTCCTTCCTGAACTTGTTTCAGTCAGGCAATTTGTCACAGCATGTACTCTCTCTCTCTCTCTCTCTCTCTCTCTCTCTCTCTCTCTCTCTCTCTCTCTCTCTCTCTCTCTCTCTCTCTGTGTGTGTGTGTGTGTGTGTGTTAAGGGTGGCTAAAAGAATCTTCCTAAAGTCATCTTTGAGGTGTGTCTGTAGCCTGTATCTCCCTTTTCCAAGATCTGTGACTTCAGGAATTGTACATCAGTTGTACCCCATGTAGTATGAAGGTGAATAATCTTAAAAGAATGAAGTTCTAAAGAGAAGATGAGCCGAAATAAAGGACAGATCAAAACTGTAACCAATGTGATTTATTTGTTTTCTTTATTATTTACTTTTATGCTGCCCAGCATAAAGAATTATGCTACAATAAGGAAGTGTGCAGCATAATCAAGTTGCAAATATGTCTGGCCCAAGAAATCTGTTTAAACAGAGTTTAATGAGGAGACTTAAGAAGTAGAAAAGCTGAGCGATGAGACTGTCCCATGTTACCCTGTGCTATACAACCAGGAACACCATACAGAGTTTCTCCTTTAGAACATAATAATCATCACTTCTCTTCAGGTCTCTGCTCAGTGTGTGTGACCAATTCTACTTAACTCAGTATCATACAAGAGAGAGAACCTGAGAAGCCTGTTGCATTTGAGAGGCGTGAGTATCATATAAAGCCTCATCAGACCATAGAACTAGGCCACCAAATTTTGTTAATTTCCCAACCAAATGTAATGGAATGAAAAATAAATGAACTTTTACATGTGTAATTGAGTTCTTCTAATACATTAGGTCCCACTAAGAAACCAAATACTAATTTTAGATACTATTTCCTTTTGTATTTTTCTTTTGTCCTATTTGTACTGGGTTAAGTACAGCCAGTTTCATGCATTTTTGAATGTACTTTAAGGGACTGGAGAGATAGTTCAGAAGTCAAGAGCATTGACTGATCTTCTAGGGGGACCTAGGGCTGGTTCCCAGTACCCACATTGCAGCTCTGGGTGATCTGTAAACCCAGTTTTGAGAATCTTAATGCCCTTTCCTGGTTTTCTGGGGCATTAGGCACACACATGGGATTCACAGATTTGGATTCAGGCAAACCACACATACACCTAAAAACAAGGTTTTAAAATGTAGGTATAACGTGGTTTAAGCACAACTCCCCTGTCATTCTGTTATCCTTTCATTCTCTGTTCTCCCTCCTTTCAGATTTCTAATGTCATCTGTGCACATGTAGTTTTGTGTCTGTATAAAAGCTAGGAGCCACAAACATCCTTCTGAAGCAAACTTCACTATACTAACATCTGCAGTTGTATCCATTTCCTGCACATGACATAACTTTGTGTTCAGGCACTTTCTGGATAGGACTTCAGTCACTCAGGAAATAGAACCAAACAACTGGCAAAAGGGACTTCATGATATTTTTAAAAGTTCTATACAATAACATCATGATATAACTGAGTATAGACAGTCCAGGGGATAGCAGAAATTTTTTGACACCTATAGATCTAACAGAGGCTTAATATCTAGGGTACAAGAAGAACTCAGAAAAAAAATACTATGAGGAAATGAGGCCACTCGATATCAACAGACAGCTAATGAAATGAGCAGATATTTCTGAAAAGGTGAAGCACAAGTGACCAGTGTCCACAGATATCATCTCTAGTTTGTCTCTTCTGTTTCTCCTGCATAGTTCCAAGCCAATACACTCTCCAATACCTCATGGCAACTGATTATATTTTATGTGCTATCTCACCCAGGACAGAATGAAGTTCTGACACGTTGTGGACATGGGAAAAACCACTGGGGTCAGAATTTTGTCATGTGACTTACAAGTGAGAGATGAACCCTTGTGTCTCAGCTTCTACATCTATGATATACAGACCGAGTGTCTCTACGCTCTTAGACTGACGCTGTGGGGTTTTTATTGGAATGTGCCACAATGTTCCCTGCTGTCCAATGCTCCTAATTTTTTCCTACATTTTCTAACTGGGAATTGACTCTCCACCTCTAACCTCTACATATTTTCCCCTCAATCATTTCATTCCTTACAGAATGAAAATTTTAGGTTCTTCTGGATAGAAACATTCTCCCTTTGTTTTTGTGTCTGATTTCATACACATTAGGAAATCAAAAAGAATGCTCTCTGACTCTCTCTCTCTCTCTCTCTCTCTCTCTTTCTTCTTCTTCTTCTTCTTCTTCTTCTTCTTCTTCTTCTTCTTCTTCTTCTTCTTCTTCTTCTTCTTCTCTCTCTTTTTTCTCTCTCTCTCCTTTAAATGTGTGCATATGGAGGGCAAAGTTAAACTTTGAGTGTCATTGTTTAGGTGCTATCCACCTGGGTTTCCAAGACAATGTCATTTTATGAGCTGGAACTCATTGGTTAGACTATGTTGGCTGGCCAGTGAGCCCCAGGGAAGTCCTTGGTTAGTATCAATTTCATGCCCTTCACATCATGCTATCTGCACCAGGGCTTACAAGTAAAAATTATTGCAGACACTCCTCTTTGATTTTATTAATTTTTAAAACGGGTGTTAATAAAAGTGCTTTTCCTCACTGCTGACTCTGACAACATAAAAAGAAATATCAGATGCAAAAATGTAGTGTAAAATGGCTAAAAATGTATGAAGTATATGCTGTATATTTAAAATAATTCTCATAATATCAAAGGGTAAAAGAAAAATGGTTACTTAAAATAGAATTTCAGAGGATAAACAGCAGTTCATTCATAAGAGTTTTCAAACAATCAATCCTAGAGTTGAGAAAACATTTCTCTGAAAACAGACTAAAGAATTCCCTGAAGTAGAGATGACTAGGGACATTGAAACAAATTATGAAATCTCTAACATGACAAATTTTTCTCAGCTTTAATTAAATTGACCTTAACAGTGCCAATATGTTTGTATCTTTAAATTTCAGAGAATTTAATATATACCTCCTTACAGTAATGGTCTTACGAATAACATTTAAAAGTTCTCATTTGCATATTCTGACTTAACTCTCTTTATCTGTAGGGACACATTCCATTTTATTCATTCATTTTTACTTCATGTGAGTTTTTACTTAGCACAGACAAGAACTCGGGGCTCTTAGCACTGGCAGAAAAACACATCAATGTAAATTAAGTAGCAGAACACATGAAGATGTCTCTAAAGATCATGTTCCTTTATTCTCCCGAATCTCTCTTTATTAATAACAATACTATTCCAGTAACAACTTTCCACCACGATAAGTAAAGCCTGAAACAACTAAAAGAAAATACAAAAGCTTTGGGAGATCTCAGTTTTTAGATGGATGGCCTGGCTGTGTTGGAACTTTTAATGCTGTGCATATCAGGAGTGTGTGGCAAAATGAAACTGTTATCTCACTGTTGGGAAGCAAAAGAGGAGGTGGCGGGTTGAAATCCCACAACCCTCTGCACAGGCTCATGCTAATGATCTAACTACCCCTCCATAGGCCATTTCTCTTAAAGGCTCCACCACCTACAACCAGCATCCCCCAGGAAGAAAAGAGTTTAACAAAGGGGCTTATGAAAAATACTCAGGATCCTAACTAAGTCCTTACCTAGGACTTCAACACAGTTAACTGTGCCAAAGCTAGAAGGCCATTTGTTCCCACTACAATATCTTATGCAGGTATTTCTGAGACTTCCTACAGAATTGTTCTGCTATGGACAATCGAGCAAGCTTAATGACACCTCCATAGCACCTGGTAACCTTTGTCTCTAAGGTTCCCAGTGAAAGCCACAACTTCCTAATTCCTTGGCTTCTGGGGCTGTGGCAGACTCTTAGTAACCTTAGAAGGAATTTTATCCCATCTTTTTCTACACAGAAATAATTTTCTCCACTCATTAATTTATTCACTTTACATCCAGATCACAGCCCACACTCCTCCCAGTACCCCACATATACATTCCTCCCGCCTTCATCTCTGAGAAGGATGTGATCCCCCTAGATACTATCCCACCCTGACACAAGTCACTGCAGGACTAGGTCCATCTTCTCCCATTGAGGCCAGCCAAGACAGCCCAGTTGGAGAAACTGAATCCATGGTCAGGCAACAGTCACGGTAATCCTCTGCTCCTGTTGTTGGAGGACCTGATCAAGCTGCATGTCTGCTGCCTAGGTCCAGCCCTACCCTTGTATGTCCTTTGGTTGGTGGTTCAGTCTCTGGGAACCCCAAGGATCCAGGTTAATTGACTCTGTTGGCCTTATGGAGTTTCTGTCTCCTCCAGCTTCTTCAATTCTTCCCCTAACTATTCCACAATACTTCCAGAAATCTGTCTAATGATTGGCTGTGGGTCTCTGCATCTGTTTGAGTCAGTTGCTGGGTAGAGCCTCTCGGAGGACAGTAATGGTAGGCTTCTGTGTGCAAGCAAAACAGAGTATCATTAATGATGCCAGGTATTGGTTATTGCCCATGAGATGCATCTCAAGTTAGCCCCATATTGGTTGGCCAGTTCTTTAGTCTCTACAACATCTTTGTCCCTGTACTTCTTGTAGGTAGGACAAAATGTGATTTGAACATTTTGTGAGTGGGTTGGTATCCTTATTCCTTTACTGGTGGTCCTATCTGGCTACAGGAGGTGGCCACTTCAGGCTTCATATCTCCCATTGCTAAGAGCCTTAGCTAGAGTCACTCACATAGAATGCCTGTACCCTCCCCATCCCAAGTCTTTGACACATCCTAAGATGCTCTCCTGATTTTCATTCATTCTCCCAGCCCTCTCTACTTGGCTCTCTATATATCTCATTCCAATCCCCAACACCTCTCCTTTCCAGTTCTCTCCCTCCATCCAACTTATATAACTATTTTAATTCCCTTCTGAGTGAGATTCAAGCATCCTTCCTTGAGCCCTCCTTGTTATTTAGCTTATTTGGATCTGGAGATTGTAGCTTTGGTTTCTTGTACTTAATGACTAATATCCACTTATAAATAAGTACATACTGAAGTGGAATATGGATATGTCAGGTGATACAGACTCGTGTTTTGCTGTGACATGCTCACGTGGTGTTTTGCTGAGGAAAGACCTGTAGGAGAATGTGATGTTTGGAGAGAGTATACATAGGACTTGACAGACAGTGAAGGTGCACTTACATAGCTAGCTTTGCAATGCTTCATTGGTTTCCCATCTTCATCTTTGCTGATCTTCACTTAGTTGAGAAAGGCACAGCAGAGAACTTCTTCTGTCATCCTGACTACTCTAGTCACTCCCACTGACTCATGCTGAGTCTTCAGAAGCCTGGTTGTTTCTGCTGGATCGTGCCACCATTGCTGATTCCTGTTTGCTTGACACTATTGAAATGGACTGCTAGTATCCTGATAGAGACTGGAATGGCCCCATGGAACTCCTAAACAGGCCCACATACCTACTTACCATCTCTTCTCCCCTATCTTTGGACAGTGGGTTGAAGGTAGGGTTGGAACATTTGAGAACCCTTATTAAATGTAGGTTTTTAAAAATCTAAGCCTACAATGTGCCATACATGCCCTTTTGGGTCTGGGTTACCTCACTCAGAATGCTATCTCTGCCTGCAAATTTCATAATGTCCTTATTTTAAATAGATGAATAGTAGTCCATTGTGTAAATGAAACACAATATCTTTATCCATTCTTCTGTTGAGGGGCATCTGGGTTGTTTTCAATTACTCGTTTTTATTAATAAGGCTATTATGAACATTTTAGAGAAGTGTCCTTGTGGTATAGTAGAGCATCTTTTGGATATATGCCCAGGATTTGTATATCTGGGTCTTGACGTAGAACTATTCTCAGTTTTCTGAGAAATTGCCAAATTGATTTCCAGTAGGGTTGTACATATATATTCACACTCCCACCAGCAATGAAGGAGTGTTCTCATGCTTCATATTCTTGCCATCATATTCTTGCTGTAGCCTGAGTTTCTTATCTCAGCCATTCTGATGGGTGTAAAGTGGGATCTCAGAATCATTTTGATTTGCATTTCCCTATGACTAAAGACTTTGAACATTTCTTTAAGTGCTTCTCAGCCATTCAAGATTCCTCAGTTGAGAATTCTTTGTTTAGCTCTGTACTCCATTTTTTAATTAGGTTATTTGGGTTGTTGGTGTCTAACTTCTCAGATTCTTTATATATCTTGGATATTAGCCTTCTGTCAGATGTAGAGTTAATGAAGATATTTTTCCAATCTTTAGGCTGACATTTTGTTTTATTGATGGAAAATTTTGCCTTACAGAAAGTTTTCAGTTTCACGGGGTCTCATATATCAATTGATGATCTTAGAGCCTGAGCAATTGGTGTTCTGTTTAGGATATTTTTCCCTTGTGCCTATATGTTCAAGGCTATTTCCCACTTTCTCTTCTATGAGATTTAGTGTATCTAGTGTTATGTTCTGATCCCTCATTGACTTGGACTTGAGTTTTGTATATGGTGATGAATATGGATGTATTTGCATTCTTCTACATGTAGATATCTAGCTAGACCAGGACCATTTGTTGAAGATCCTGTGTTTTTTCCATTATATAGTTTTGACTTATTTGTAAAAAATCAAGTGTCCATAGGTGTGTGGGTTTATTTTACAGTCTTCAATTTGATTTCATTGATCAACTTGTCTGTTTCTATATCAGTACCATGCAGTGTTTATTACTATTGCTCTGTAATGCAGCTTGACATCAGGGATAGTGATACCTTCAGAAGTTCTTTTATTGTACAGGATTGTATTAGCTACCCTGGGTATTTTATTTGTCCATATAGAGTTGAGAATTGATCTCTCTAAGAATTTTAACATGAAGGAGTATTGGATATAATAAGAGGCTTTTTCAACTTCAAGTAAGAGGACCATGTTTTTTTTCCTTTAAGTTTGTTAATATGGTGGATTACATTGATAGATTTTAGTATATTGAATCACTCCTAAATTCCTGAGATGAAGCCTACTTGAACATAGTGGATGATTTTTTTATGTGTTCTTTGATTCAGGTTGTGAGTATTTTATTGAATATTTTGCACTAATGTTCATAAAAGAGCTGAAATTCTTTTTTTGTTGGATTTTTGTGTAAGGTATAGGCATCAGGGTGACTGTGGCCACATAGAATGAGTTTAGCAATGTTCCTTCTGTTTCCATTTTGTAAAAATGTTTGAGGAGTATTGGTCTTAGCTCTTTTTTGAAAGTCTAGTAGAATTCTGGTAGAAGTGGGTCCTGGGCTTTTTTTGGTTGAGAGATTTTAATGACTGCTTCTATTTCTGTGGGTGTTATAGGCCTGTTTAGATTGTTTAGATGATCTTGATTTAACTTTGGTAAGTAAAATCTATTTAAAACTGTCATCCATTTTATTTTTTATTTTTTTAGATTTTCCAATTTTATGGAGTATAGGCTTTTAAAATAAGACCTAATGATTCTTTGGATTTCTTCAGTGGCAGTGGTTTTAGTCCCCTTTTCATTTCTGATTTTTTTAATTTGAATATTGTCTCCCTGCATTTTAGTTTGGCTGAGGGTTTGTGTATCTCGATTTTCTCAAAGAACCAGCTCTCTTAGTTTTGTTGATTCTTTGATTCTTTAATTGATTTTTTTTCAGCCTTGAGTTTGATTATTTTATGACATCTACCCCTCTTGGGGGTGTTTGCTTCTTTTTATTCTAGAGGTCTCAAGTGTGTTTTTATGTTGCAGGTATGAGATCTCTCCAATTCCTTTATAAAGGCATTTAGTGCTATGAACTTTCCTCTTAGCTGCTTTCATTATATCTCATAAATTTGGGTATATTTTCATTCATTGTCATTGAATTCTAGTCTCTCTCTCTCTCTCTCTCTCTCTCTCTCTCTCTCTCTCTCTCTCTTTCTCTCTCATTTCTTTCTCTTTGACCCATTGGTTATTGAGTTATTTAGTTTTCATGGGTTGTAGGCTTTCTGTTGTTGATGTGCAGCTTTAATCCATAGTGATCTAATAAGATGCAAGCGGTTATCTGTCTAGGCTTGCTCTGTGACCAAGTATATGGCCAATTTTTGAGAAAGCTTTATGAGGTGCTGATAAAAAGCAATATTCTTTTGCATTTAGATGAAATGTTCCATAGAAATCTGTTAGTTTTATTATTTCTCTGTTTAGTTTATGTTTCTGTGATCTGTCTATTGTTGAGATTTGGGTGTTGAATTCTCCCACTATTAACTTGTTCAGTTCAGTGTGAGTTAAACTTTAGCAAGCTCATTTCTTTTATGAATGTGGGTATGCTTGCATTTGGGGCACAGATGTTTAGAACTGCAATGTCATCCTGGAAGATTTTTGATTTAATGAGCATGAAATGTCCTTCTTCATCTCTTTTGTTAACTTGTGGTTGAAAGTTATTTCATTAGCTACTAGAATGGCAACTCCAGCTTGTTTCTTGCATCAATTTGCTTAGAAAACCCTTTTCTAGCCCTTCATTCTGAAGTAATGTCTATCTTTGCTGCTGAGGTTCATTTCTTGTATTTTTATACAGCAGAATGATGAAGGCTGTTTACACATTCATTCTGTTAGTCTGTGTTTTTTTATGGGAGAATTTTGCCCATTGATGTTGAGATGTATAAACATATAAGTGACTATTCCTGTTATTTTGATGTTGGTGGGAGAGAGAGAGAGAGAGAGAGAGAGAGAGAGAGAGAGAGAGAGAGAGAGAATGATTCTCTTCTTTTTTATGCTGGTATGAAATTATTTATTTTGTATATTTTTGTGTTTTCTTGGGTATAGTTAGTCTCATTAAGTTGGAGTTTCCCTTGTATATTCTGTAGGGTTGTATTAGTGGAAAGATGATGTTCAAATTTGGTTTTATCATGGAATATCTTATTATCTTTATATATAATAATTGAAAGTTTTGCTGGGAATAATTGTCTGGAGTGACATGTGTGATCTATTAGGGTATGCAAGACATCTGCCCAGGCCCTTCTGGCTTTTAAAGTCAGGTGTAGTTCTGATAGGTCTGTCTTTATATGTTAATTGGATTTATCCCTTGTGGTTTTAATATTTTTTCTTTGTTCTATACATTTAGTGTTCTGATTATCATGTGGCAGGAAGATTTTCTTTTCTGGCTCAGTCTATTTGATGTTCTGTAAGCTTCTTGTATGTTTATACCAAACTCTTTCTTTAGGTTAGAAATTTTTCTTCTGTTTTTGTTGACAATAATTTTTGGGCCTTTGAGCTGGGCATCTTCTCATTCTATTCCTATTATACTTAGGTTTGGTCTTGTCATAGTGTCCAAACTTCCATAATATCTTGTGTCATGAAATTTTTAGAATTTGAATTTTCCTTTCAAATGTAACAATTTTTCTACCATATTTTTCTATGCCTGGAATTCTATCTTCCCTCTCTTGTAGTCTGTTGATGATGATTTTGTCTGTAGTTCCTGTCCTCTTTCCTAGGTTTTCCATCTCCAAGACTGCTCAGTTTGTGATTATTTTTATTGTTTTTAATTCCGTTTTCAGTTGGACAGTTTTATTCATTGCTTTCACCTGTTTGATGTGTATGATGTATTTTGATGTATTTGAATGTTTTCCTGTATTTCCTTAAGGTATTTATTCATTTCCTCTTTAAAGGCCTCTATCATGTCTATAAGATTGAATTTAAGATCATCTTCTTGTGCTTTGGCTGTGTGAAGATATCCAAGACTTTGCTGTAGCAGGATAGCTGGGCTCTGGTGGTACCATATTGCCCTGGCTCTTGTTGAGTCTGTTCTTGTGCTGTCCTTAACCATCTGGTTGTCCCTGATGTTGGATAGATAATCCTTATGCCAGCACTGATCCTCAGAAAGCCAGAAAGTGCTGTGGGATAGACAATTTATGTCATTAGGCAGTGCATAGCTCACCTATGCTGGCTGTGCCTCAGTTTGATCCAATGGTAAGGATTGGTGGGGGAGGATTCCAAGCTAGTTGTTCCTCCTCTATACTCCCCTTCAGGCCTTCATAGGGAATCAGGGCACTCATAGAAATAATCTCTTAAATCTAAATAATAAAAAGAATAATATGGCATAGGAAAGTTTGATGTCATGGGGTTCAACAACGGGGCACAGTCTGTTTCAGTGACTGACTCAATTTGGTCTTCTACCTGTCTCTTGGCCTTCTTCTGACCTAAATCAAATGATGCACTGTCTTAGTTTTTATTCCATTGCTATGATGAAATACTCAGACAAAAGCAACTTAAAAGAGAAAGAGTTGTTTTGTTTGTTTTGTTTGTTTTGTTTGTTTGTTTTTACTCATAGGTCAAGGTTCAATCCATCATGGTGGGGAATAAAAAGCAAAAGCAGCTAGAAGCAATCAGTCAATTCCCACCAACATCAGGCAACAGAAGGACTGGTCCTCAGTCTCTTTTTCTATTTATTATGCCCAGGATTCTACCCAGGCAATGGTATGGATCGTCCCCAGGATGGATCTTCCCATATCAGTTAATTAAATCAAAATCAGATCATCCTTCACAGACTTTCTCAGAAGCCATTCTGTCCAGTTATTCTTAATTCTGTCAAATAGACAATTGACACTAAACTACTCATCTTCATTATTATTCCTTTAGCCCTTTCTCAGTCTTCAACTCTCTGGATTAATACATTATTTTTTGAGGTATATTCATGTGTAGTTATGTACAGTGCAAGTATTTGGATATTAAAAGCAGCAATGATATTCTGAGATAGTTTACATTCAAAAGAGAAGAGGGAAGTGCCCATGGCCACAGAGAGGGAGAAACAAAATAAATCCACAGTTGAGTTTAAGATGTCCCAAAGGAAGCAATGGATAGAACTGGTCTAGTAGGCTCCATATTTCTCATGAACCCAGGTAGGTAAATGATGCCAAGAGTTTGCATCGTAATATACCTAGTTATATGGTATAAACTGAAAAACAAATGAGAAATAGGCTAACTAATGCAATCAGATGGCCAGTCTCATATTGAAGTACAACATGATATGATGTGATGGCTGAATATTATGCAGGATAATTTGGCTCAACTCATTAGCATGTGCATCCACACAGTGATTTGAATGAAGATTCAGAGCGCATTGGTTGTAGAATAGAATCAATCATCAAACACCCACTATTAGTTAATTTAATATAAGTAATAAAGACATTGAGATTTACCAAAATTTAAATGCATATTTAATTTAGAGATCAGTAATGCCCATTGGCCCTGGACTGAACATTAGATGGTCACATGCCATGTGCATCCCAGCACTGCTGTGCAATGGTGCTACCCTCATCTTTCCTTTCAGTTTGACACAAGAGAAAGTATCATGTTGGGAGCCTCAGTGAGCGTGTCAGTATCCGCCATTCCAAGATGGCGCGGACATCGTGTCCTCCCCACTAGTAAACAATTAACTGTGCAGGTGCAAAGGCAAAAAAGCCCGCCAAAGTCACTGGCCAATCCCGAGGCGTAATATTGGGTGATGAGTGAACAGCCAATTAGAAGTGAACACGTCACTCTAGGGTGTATTTAAGCTGTGCCTCTTCCTGTCTTTGCCCCTTCCGCGGTCTTTGCTTCTGCTGATACAAGATTAAAGCCTTGTCTGTGGTAACCACCCGAATATTGCCTCATGTGTCTCTATTCCACGGGCGAAAGGGTACACGGGAGGCACGCGGAACAGGATCATGCTATATGAATCTTAATTTGAAAGATCTGTAGATAATATTATTTCATGTTACCAATAATATCTACCTATAAAACATTCACACTCTTACACTCAGGGTGAGGAGCCTTATATCCAGTTTCCATATATTCTTTTTAAAAGTTCAATATTTGCATTCTTGGAGAAATTTTCCCATGGATACAGCATGTTTCGACAGTGTTTGCCCTCACTCTTTACCCTAGATACACCCCTACTCGCAATTCCCTCTCAAGTGTGTGTCCCCTTTTTACTGATTCTAACACAGTCTAATTTTAGCTGCCCACTTACTTACAGTTGTGGAATGATGAGCTGGAACATTGTCAACCTTCCAGAAAACTTATTCTTCCTCCCCTTCAACTCAATAGCTCCTTAGTTAAGGAGTAGGATCTTGCGATCCCTCTATATTTCTGTATATAGTCTTAAACTAGATTACACTTCTATGCTTTTGTAGTTTGGTGATACTATTAGATAACATCATGTTATGTCTATTACATAATTAACTTGTACCACTATCCCTGTATGTCTTATGCAATTAAGACTTGAAAGGGAATATAAGAGTGGGCTAAAGGAAGGAGAACTTAAAGGAATGTTATAAATTATTGTAAAATGTCTTGTTAATTAATCTGACATTATTTAAAGATATATTATTTTCTTTGCAATCTGAGGCTACATCTTAGGGCCTTGCATTAAGTAGGCAAGGGCTCTGCCACTGACCATCTCCCAATCTGGCTTTGAAAATTGACTCATTTGCATCATAAAGACATGGTCAGTTCCTCATTGGATAATGTTTACATACAAATATATAAAGTATAGTGATATAATGTATAAATAAAGTTGCTTTGCAAGTGAGAGATTGATTATGTGATGGGTCCCATAGGAAATTCCAACTGTCTCATAACATCATGGTTATCAGTATACAATCATCACACAATACTATATAAAACTGATAGATGATAACACTTTTGTTTGCTATATAATTATTATTTTTAGTTTAGTTGACTTACAGAAAAAACAAACTTTATGGTTAAACAGGATGCTGTATAACACTGGCAGAAAAATCAGGAAGCACATGGGTCTCTTATTTGGGTATTGATGAAGACGGGAGAGTTGAGCTACACTAGCTGGAGATTTGCAAAATGTCACTGGTGGTCATTGCCTTTCTTTTTCCTGTGGCCAAATACTGGACAAGAAGAAACATAATGAAGGAAGGATTTATTTTGGCTCATAGGTTGAGGGAAATAGACTCTGTCATGGCGAGGAAGTTACTGTGGCAGAAGCTTGAAACAGGCAGTTGAATTACCACTGAAATCAGCAAGTAGGGAGAGATGAATGCTGGTCCTCTGCCTTCTTTCTCTTTTTATTCAGTCTGGAACACCAGTCCATATGATGTTGCTTACAAATATGCCAAAATGCAAGTTTCCATGGTGATTCTGAATCCAGTTTCATTGACAGTGAAGATTAACCATCACACCACTGGATAGGCACAGAGTGCTAAAGTAAAGAAATAACACATTTTTTACAATGTTTTTTCTTTACTAAAAGGCATGTTCCTGTAGGATAAGAACATCCAGATGTTTTTTTATCATGAACATTTTATGTGAATATGCTGTATTTTATATATAAATTAAGAAGCTGTTATTTTCATGATGTTTATTATAGAATTCTTTTAGACAGAATATATTGAAAGCTAGTTGGGAGTTATACCTTAGTTAACACATGGTAATAAAGTTTGGAAAACTTTAAATCTCACTATTCAAATATATAATACCTACTACAGCTTATCTGACCATCTCTAGTGAAAGCACACACACAAACACACAAACATACACACACACAAAGAGAGACAGAGAGAGATAGAGAGACAAAGAGATAAATATATTGATAAATGATAGTTATATAGATTTATGATAGATAGGGAAATAGATGATAGATGAACAGATGACAGACAGACAAATAAATATGCTTAAGGAAAACTATATTTATAATTTTTATACATTACATAAATTATCCTGGATCTGTAATGCAAACTTTCCTAACTCTAGCTCTGATGTAACATTTTAACTTTGTATCTCATTAACATCCTTCAAGTTCCCCAGTGGACACTCAGATATATTCATTATTCCTTGCCTTTGTTCAAAATATTCTTGACCCTTCTGAGGTACCTCAGTCTTCAAACTATGAGTGTTCAATTTCTATTGTCTTTCCAGTTTTCCTTCAACTCAACTCTTTCTGTGATGTTTTCTTTAACCAGAGCTGGGTTTCTCTTTGATCACCTCCTCCTCCTTCTTCCTCTCTCACAACCTAGTTCATCTTGTAGAACGGTTAGATGGTTGTCTCTGGAAAGTTATTGGTGAACACCTTCCTCCTAGTAAAATGTACAACTAAGGAACACAACTTACATCCTGAAAACAACACAAAACAACCAAACCAAACCACTACCAACAACAAAACACCTTTATATCAAGAAATGCTACAAAAGTATCTGAATAAAACAATTCCTATTTTGTTTTTGTTTTAAAATTATGACTTAAAGACAGTTCTCTTGATCTTTGAGGTCTAAAGCAAAAGCATGTCTTATTTACTTTTGTGTCGCTGTGATAAAATCCTCTGACAAAAGCAACTTAGGGAGAAAACGTTTATTTTGGCTCACAATTCTAAAGAAATGCTTTCTTTCTGGTTTGGAGGAGGATATGGCAGAAGAAGATGTATATCAGCAGGTAGAGAATGCACTAATGCAATAACAGGAGGCTGGCTAATGAAAGTATACCTACCACCAGAAATTGAGAGTAAACAGGAAGGGAGTCTATGCAGGAAATTTTCAACAATCCTTTTCCCAACATGGACCTCTTAATAAAGGTTACATGACCTTTATGAACAGCTGGGAACAGACCCTCAGCCCTGGAAGCCTAGAGAGGACATTTCACACTGGTGCTACAGCCGATGCTAATTACACTATCTGAAAGCACATTCTATCTATGGCAGTATTTTAGACAGTGTTAAGATTTTCCTTGTGTCATTTTGACAACTCAGTGGCATTAATATTTGTTGAAATTTAAATTTGTCTTATGTTTCTAAAAGTCACTTGTTTATTTCTCTCATACCATAAACTATTGGGTTTTTTTATGTCCTTGATTTTCTGTTTTATTCACTCTTATATCATAATTTAACCCATTTTACATGGTTTCATAATACATTACATCAGGAGGACAAAGTCAAGATTCTCTGTTAAAAAGCAAAGAAAGGGGTATTTCATTTTTTCAGGGAACCCTCCAGCAAGAATTTTACTGATTTTCTCAGTTCTAGATCTAGGACAATTTTACCTAAAATGGGCATGCTTTCTTTTAATGAATGATAGATATTACATGCAAACATAATGTTACTGTGCACTGTGTAAAGATTATTCAAGTATTTTTCAAGTACTGATTTCTGTGTCCCTATAACTTGTTTCAATCCTTATTCTGAGAAACTCCTGTGTCAATATTGTGTACATTGCTCCCCTGTCCCCTGGTTGTCAATAAAGAAACTGATCAGCTAATGACTGATTAGTGTAGAGAATAGGGCTGGATTTCCTCCCAGCCATGGGGAGGAAAGGAAGAGAAAGTGGAGATTTACCGTGGGGAGAGAGAGTCCAGGAAATACTCAGAAAACACCAGGAGCCCAGAGCGCCAGATCACTGGGATTTTGCCTGGGAAGTAGCCATGTTAGTTTAGAGGATGAAAATAGAGTAATACTGCTCAGTTGTTGTGCCCTTAAAGCTTGCTACATAAATATAATAGTCCAGTCTCAAATATTTAGGAGCTAGCTGAGTTAAGATGAAATCTCCAACAAACACTTATTTAAGAGTCACTAACAATTGCACAGCAACTGTAGTGGTTAATCTTGATTGACGAGTTGAGAACTTTAATCACCATGGAAATAAATATCTAGGCATGAATTCAAATCTTCAGAATATAGAAATAATGGTAGGAAGATCCACCTTGCATGAGGGTGGAAAAAACAAATATGAGCATCAGAGTTCATTTCTCTCTGCTTCCAGATTAAATGCAATTTGCCACCTGCAGCTACGTCCTGCTATGACTTCACCATGATGGACTGTACCCTAAACCTGTAAGTCTAAGCAAAATATTCCTATCCTAAGTTGATTTTGTCACAGCATGTTTAAAAGTAACAAATATAGCAACCAAGACAATGATACTATCAGGAATTTCTTCATAACTATTGAGACCACTATTAACAGGTCAACTTTATTAATTTGACAGATTTAGAGTTTTCAAATCAATTTAAAACTGACTATGTTATGCAAAGTCAGCATTATGTACAAGTCAATACAATGTATCTGCTCATTTATGTGCAAATCAATTCAATGTATCTGCTCATTTATGTACAAGTCAATTCACTGTATTGGCTTATTTATACCCATATTTTGCATTACCCTATTCTAAGCACCATGGGAAGTTTTCCAACTGGATGACAATCTATGATACTTTTATGATGATCCCAATAAAAACTCTTAATTGATGTTTTATTCAAGATGTTCAAACTATTTTATTATGCCAAGAAAAGTGTAGTCCCTGCAGTATGCCAGAGAGAACTTGGGGTCAGATAATCTGCTTTCAAGTTTTGCTTCTTCCAATATATATTCAGTGTGTGGGGTAGAAGAGAAGTGGCTTCCATTGTTCTTGACAATGAAAATAATGATATTAGACTCTTGTAGCCTTTTACAAATATCTATGTTAATACATCAGTTTTAGGTACCTTAGTATTTACATTATGACTGTGAATATGTTATTAGTAGTGAATCATTCAACTTTTTCACAGCAATTTTGTGTTAAGCAAATTGAATTAAAAATTATCACTACTCATGTGAGCTAAGCATACATTATTCACACGAGAGGCTTAATTAAATCTGAAGAAGTACAAAGTGGGTCTTCACATTTTGGAATATAGAGAGGAAGATTCTCTCTATAAAATGTAGAAGAAATGTATTAATACATAGAATTTAATGACTGGTACACTTAAGATTTACAGGTGAGAGCAACCTAATATTTTAGCTATAAAGTTATTTTTGTTGAAAACAATGTTTATCTGAAAAAATAACTGTAAGGAGCAAATAAAATCCCCAAGTTGTCCTATGGTCTCTGTACCTGCATGCACACCTGCGATCACTCTCTCCTTCTCTCCCACTTTCTCTCTCTCTCTCTCTCTCTCTCTCTCTCTCTCTCTCTCTCTCTCTCCCTCCCTCCCTCCCTCCCTCCCTCCCTCCCTCCCCCTCTCTCTCTCTCTCTCTCTCTCTCTCTCTCTTTCTTTCTTTCTTTCTTTCTTTCTTCTTGTATGACTATCTCTGTGAGTATCTGTCTCTCTGTCTCTGTCTCTCTCTCCTCCCACACACATAAGCACACACACACACACACACAGTCACACACTTAATTTTAAGAAGGTTTTTAAAAATAAGACAAGTTCAGAGTTTAAACCTTTTACTTTAGTCATATAGAAAATTAAGATTTGTACCTTATTGCCCATGAAATGGCTCAGAGGATAGTGTTGAGCATCCTACTTCCTAAGTTCCTAAGTTTACTTCTACATCCATGGAAAAGGTAGAATGATAAAACTTGCAAAGTTGTTCTTTGACCTCCACATGTAGGCCAAGCACAAGCCATAGACATACAATAGTGACACATTTTTAAAACATTGTCTAGAGTAATTCCTTCACTTTTCTTGGAGCTGTAGAAATTAGACAGCAATTAAGAATGCTTGCTTCCTTTCCAGGGGTCCTCAGTTAGTTTTCCAGCACCCATATTGGGGGTTCATAACTTTATCTCCAAGATATAGCTATACATGCATGTATATCATGTTCTAGCAGCCTGAACATTTTCAGCAAATTCCTTATGTAAGAGTCCCAGAGTACTGTGTTTCACAAGTGATTGAGACAACTCAACAAAATAAGTAGAGTAATCCTAAGTGTAGATGGAATGAATTTATCTCTTGGAATCTGTTCCCTGCCTTGTGGTAGCTTAGGCTATCTCACAGGTCATGTGAATATTAGATTCAGATAACTACTAGAAAAAAATGAGCCAATTTTTAAGTTCCACCCTTGTGCCTGGTATATTAATTTTCTTATACCACTTCTGTTCTGTTCCTCCTCTCTAATGTAGGTTATAATGAGTCCCTAAAAGTTTAAAAATATGCTGAGATAAAAAGAATCTTCTAGAGATAATATAATTGGGCTCCCCTGGCAATAGTATTCACTCAGGACCTCACACGATAGCAAGGTGTGACATCCACATGCCTGGACCACTGGACTTCAGGTGTCTGGTCATTACTACAATGAGCCAAGCCCATGGAATTATTTGTTTAAGAATCACATCTCCTACAATGGTATCATGAAAGAGTGCTAATTTGAGTAATTAGAGGAAAAGAAGCAAATGAGAGTAATATTTCATAAAATAATAAGTGGGTGGCAAGGCTCATGCCATCACTGGAGCCTGGTGTTTCTGGCTTAGGCATTACAGTGTGAAGATGACATGACCCTTATGGGCTCATAGATGTACACTTGTGTTGCGGCCCGAGCTACCCCATGTTTCGGGGCCAAAATGTCTCGGACTGCTCTGTCAATGTTTGAACCCACACTGCCAAAAGCCTTGGGGCTAAGTGTTAGAGCCCACACTGCCCCAAGCTGCTCTAGTCCCTGGGTCGGGGTTCAGCAAGAGAGAGAGTGAGGACAGACTCGAAGAATGGAGAGCAGACAGAGTGTGATTCAATACCGTTTATTCTTCAGCCTCTCTTCTTCTCTCCAAGTCCCTAGTTCCTAGTCCCTAGTGCCTAGTCCCTAGTGCTTCCAAGTTCCAAGTTTCTTCTTCCAAGTGCTAAGTGCCTAATACCTAATTCTCTTTGCCTAATACCTTATAATTCTTCCAGCTCCAAGTCTCAAGTACTCTTCTTCCAAATGCCTAATACCTAATAACTCCAAGTTGTACTCTCTAACCTAATTCCTAGTTCCAAGTTGTACTGTCTAATGTCTAATAGCTAACTCCAAGTTGTCATGAACTCTTCTGTTTGCCTCTCACCTTTTATATGTCTCACCTCTAAGCCACGCCTTTAAGTCACCTAGTTCCTTATGTAATAATACTGAAGATTAGGTCTTTGGAATGGAATTAAGATGTGAGGACTTAGGAGCTCTGGTCTGATGACATCCAATCTATCTTGTTCACTCTCCCTTGCTTTCTCTTGCTTTCATTCACATGGTTTCGCCCTACACTGAGCCCTCTGGGAATGTCTTGTCCTTTTGCAATTTAACTTCCAGCACCCTGAGAAATAAATGTCATTTTGCTTAATCCCTTTTCTCTATGGTATTTTATTATAGCAGTCAGAATTGATTAAGATGTCCTAATTTAGGGGCCCAAAATTTTAAAAATGTTTCTGCTTTGATGTCTTATGTCAGGTTATCTGAGCTTTGCTTGGCTACAACAAGCTTCACTCAAGACTCCACAATTCCCAGAGTTTTAAAAGGTATTATCTCTCCCTTAATCAGTAAGAAGAAAAACAATTTGCAAGAACCCCTTAGAAGTGCCTCTTTAGTTAAAATTGTGCCTCACAGCATTGTTTAAATCAATTATCAGTAAGGGTTATATAAGACATGGCCCAAGGCTGGAGATGAGAGTCACTATTGTAAGAGAAATACACACAAGAAGGAAAAAGAGGTGATGTCTATCTAGAACAGAGAGAAACTTAGAGACAGACTAGATATAGGGAAAGAGGGAAAGGAGGGAGGAAGAGGGAGATGAGGACCGAAGGAAATAGATAATGGAAGAAAGTAAGGAGAAAGGGGAGGAGGAAAGAAGGAAGTAAGGAAGGGAGGGAAGGAGGGGGGAGAAAGGAAAGTAGAGAAAAGGGAAGGAAAGAAGGAAGGAGGAAGAAAGGGAGAAAGGAAAGAAATATGATACAATATATACTATAGACAATGTCAGTTTCAATTTTCAAGAAGAGAAAGCAGACATCTTAGGAAAAACCATACTATAAGTGCTTATTATGTCATGTAAACCATAGAGATGAAATCCGTTGTTGCACAGACTATAGGCACTCCCTCTTAGATTAACTCTACAAAATTACTTCATGCAAACCAAAACTTGCAGAGTGCCTCCTAGAGCGTAGCCGTCTGCTGCACCGTAGTCGCCGTCTGCCTGCTCTGTGTTTTATATTCCCTTTGAAATCCGGATTTCTTTTCCAGTGACTTATACTTTATTTATAACATTTGAAATTCTTTTTGTGTATATTAAACCACTATCTTGCTTTCTTTAAAATATGCACGATCTTCTCAGCTGTTACACACATTTATGGTTGTTTTGCTTCTTCGAAGTAAATCTGCTCTCGTTTATCATACTGTGACAGGCAAATATTTTACAGTTTCCGTCATTCGGTTTTAGAAAATATACTTCATTATATTTCTATTTGAGTATATGCTATAGCAGTAAAGTCACTCAAATAGTCTGTTGTAGCTTCCATTGAATGTCCCCACCAATAGGTTCACATATTTGCTCCTTAGGTAGTAGCAGTGTTAGGGAACCTTTAGGAGGTGGAGCCTAGGAGGAGGCGGGCACTTAGGCTCGGGTCTTTACAACCATCACACTTCTGTTAACTCTCAGCTTCCTGAGTGTAATATGATGTGACCAGTCAGCCGCCTACCCTAGCTTTTCTACCCCATTGCCTTAACTTCTACGGAAGAATGGCAGAGTATTCCTTTGGACTGTTGTCCATTGAAGGGTGAATGGGAGAAAATACTTTCTCCATTAAGTTGCGTCTTTGCATGGGCTAGTAGCATCTTGGAATTTCTGCCCACAGATTTTAAAAGGTGCATGAGTTTGGAGAGGTCCTATCCAGAAAGAAAATGGTGCAGAAATATGTGAAAAAGATCACAACATGCACTAGGATGGCATGTGCCAAAATAACCTTCAGGATTCCTAGGAGACAGTTACAGAAAGAATCTCAGGCTGGAAAGAGTCCACGGCAGAACAGCAGCAGATGGTTGGAGTTTGTAAGATACTGTCTGGATATAATCTGAGACTTCTCTTAAATGTAGATTGAACATTCTCATGCGTTAAGGAGTGGCATTCTGAAGAAAAAATGTTTTTGACTACATAATGACCAAACAGATTTGTGTGTGTGTGTGTGTGTGTGTGTGTGTGTGTGTGTGTGTGTGTGTTACTTATTCATGTCTGTGGGTGTACATGGAAGTCTGAAATCAACATCAGGCATTTCTGCTCAGGAATTGCTTGCCTTACTTTTGAGGCAGTGGCGCTCACTGGGACCTGGGGCTTCCTGATTAGGCTAGGTTGTCTGATCAGCAACCTGAGACCTTCCTGCCAGCTGGTCCCTAACTCAAAACCTAGAAGACTGTGGCAACATTCCCTGAAGAGGATGATAATGATGGTAGTGGTAGTAGTGATGGTGGTGGTGAGGAGGAGGAGGAGGAGAAGGAATATAAAGATAAGAACTTGGGGGCATCTTATTATTATGTCTACTTAGCAGAATAATAGCACTAGGTTCTCAAACCTATAACCTAGTCAGCAACCTGTTCGGGTTCCAGTTAAAGGTACAAGGCACAAGTGCCATCTTGCATAAAGGGCTTTAAATCCAATCATAAAGTGGTTGGTTACTCCTGTAACATCCATGTCACTATTGCACCATAGAGTGTGTATTTCCTGGCTAGTCTTTACAGTATCTCAGAAAGTTTACAGCTGGGTAAGATCACTAATTACTTTTATACTATATATAGTATATATAGAACCTTCTAGCACTATGAAAGATACTAAGAATGAAGCTTCCAGGTCAGTACTAGGCAGTAAAGATGTAGTGTCTAAGTCTGGATCAGCTGGATATCTCCATGACCTATCGTGAATGTATGTGGCATCTTCAGAAATAGTTTACAATGAAATTGCAGAGTGTATACAAGACCAAGGACAATTACCTGTAATATGTTATGGACAAGTCTATGGTACACCATTGACTATCAACTCCCAAGGTATAACCACAAACCTTTCCACCCATGCCCCAGTCCCCAAATAGCAGTTTGGAGGCTTATTATTTGTCAATGAATGTCTAGGTCTATTCCCTGACAAGCTCATAATTCAATTGTCCTATTTATATTATTCTATGTCTGACACATGGCTGGTTACCTCTCCTCACTTTTATATGTACCACTTCCTCCAGGTCTGAGTGGCAAACCTTCCTGTGCCTGACTATTTTCCAGATTTCTTACCTCTCCTGACACTCCTACCTTCTACTCTGCCTTCTACAAATAGTCCACAGACTTTATTTTATCCAATCAGTAGGTGCCTTGGGCAGGCAAGGAAGGACAGAGACACATTACAGGGCATATAAACATTATCCCTATACAAAGAAAATAACCTATATGTGCCTTTTCCTTCTTAATTTGATACCCTATAATGTCTGGGAGAGGCAATTATGAGGTGTCTCTACTTATACTCCCTTATAAACATATTTGTATGTATTTTAGGAAGTTTCTGCAATAGTAGGCTTCTATATGGCATTTGCAGAGGTCTTTAGAGTCAATTATGTCTCCTCATGCTTCCTCTTTTTCCTGCCCTCCAGTTCCCACTCAGTTTAACTCTTCCTGGTCTATTGTTACCCTTTCTACCTTCATACCACTTGCTTTCTATGGCTCATTTTTTTGAATCCTCCACCATGGCTCCAACTTTCCACACATCCAAGGATTTAGAGATAGCATCCACATATGAGACAGAATATGTATTAATTTTTGTGGGTCTCAATTAACTCACTCAGAAAGATTTTTTTTCAGTTCCATACATTATCTTGCTGATTCCATAATTGCAGATATTTTTCTTCACAGCTGCATAATATTCCAGGGTGTGCCACATTTTCATTTTGTTATTCCTTCCTCAGTTGATGGCCATCTAGGCTATTTTCAGATTTGATTTATTTATTTTTGGGTACATGTGTTAGAAAGACTGTGCCACAGCACGTATGTCTAGGTCACAGAAGAGCTAGTAGGAATTAGTTCTTATTTACACCATATGTGTCCCACAGTCTTAATCAGTTCTTGGACTTGGCCACAACTGCCCTTTTCCCCTGAGCCTGTGCCCTGTAGAAATATTTTTCTTTTAGTTCCTGACTCCTTCATAGTCTGGAAGATTACTATGAACCTCAAAGGACATCTGATATATCAATGTTTCACAGAGAAATATAATATAGAAGTATTTACAATAGTAACTCACTGAAAAAGTAATAGCATTTTTATCCTCCTGGCCTGTGCATTACTCCACAGCCTGCTCCCTCATCATTCCAACTCTTGGGTAAGCTACTTGGTGCCTTTTCTCCACAACACTATATTCTGAGTCACACTGCATTTTGGAACTTTCAGAAACTGGGATAACTAGTTATTTGCTTATAACCTATGCTCATAGCTTTCCAGATATAGACACGAGCTTGGACTGCATTATTCTCATAAACACTGGAGGAAGTAAACCCATGGCATTTAATTTCCCAGCATACAGATAAATGACTACTTTCTCCAGAATTGGGAGCTTTTTTCCCCCTGTGTATACCAAGTAAGGAAGACTATGAAATTAATACTGCAAAGAAAAGCCAGTTCTATTGATTAAAAACATTGCTTCTCAATCACGTCAAAGTCTGGACTTGCAGAAAGGAGTTCTCTCTATATTTCATAGTGCCTGTGTTAGTTACTTTGATTATTTGGATATTACACCAATATATCTAATCAGAAACAATGTAAAGGAAAAATGGCTTATGGTTCTAGGTGATTCAATCATGATCTTGGGGAAGGCAATGGCAGAAGTGGCCACAGGAACAGGCTGCTGCTGCTGCTGCTGCTGCTGCTGCTGCTGCTGCTGCTGCTGCTGCTGCTGCTGCTGCTGCTGCTGCTGCTGCTGCTGGTAACACTGTGTCTAGAGTTGGAAGCAAACAGGGAACAACAGTTGAGGCCAGGCTCCAAAACATCAAAGCCATTCCTAGTGATTCACTTCCTCCCAGAGTTCCACAGCTTCACCAAATCAGACCCCAATAGAAGATCAAGTGTTCAAACACATGAGCCTGTGTAGGACATTTCACATTCAACCCACAGTAGGGTCTCTGGAAATTTATTTTATGTGAGTCTGTGTGTAAGCAAACTTAATGGTATCTGAACATCCCAAACACTTTCTTTTGGAAAAAAATAAGTTTGTCTTTATACAGAATTAATTTAATTGTATTTTAGCATATTTTAATCACATTTTGAAACCTGTCACATAACAGCTCCCCCCGAAACAATGAGTTCCATTCAGCATGGTACAGTTATTCAGAACTGCCAGTTATGCTTTCAACTGAATTAAAATATTGCTGTCATGATCAAAAATCTATGTCAAAAAAAATCTTTATTTTTAAGATGAGAGAGAAAGGGAGAGAGGGATGGGGAGAGAGAGAGCACATGCATGCATACACATCACCTGGGTATGATTATTCATGAAGATGAGAAGAGAGAGTTGTATTAGATCCCCTGGAGCAGGACATGCAGGCAGCTGTGGGCTACCTATACGAGTGCTGAGGACCAAACTCAGGTCTTCTGCAAGAACAAGTGCTCTTCACTGCTGGATGATCTCTTCAGCCCCCATAAGTCTAACTCTTAAATGTCATTAGCTTAATTAATGTGTTAGCCAAATTATATTCAAGGCAGTTCTGGGGAGTCAACCCAAAGGAAGACGAAGAATTGAAAATCAAGCAAAATTATTTTTGTTGTTGTTGTTTCATCTGAATCCTTTATGGAGTTAACCAAGTCTTTGGCTGCAGAAAAGAAAACAGGACAAAGGTGAAATTTTTCTCTAGATTTCCACTCAGTCCCTGTCATTTATCTAAAAACCTTGAAATGCTTTCTGGACTTAGACAATTTAAGGAAATTTTCAAATGAAATAAGTATAAATTTTAATGAAATGGAAATGATCAGCTATATTGACTTTGGTAAATATTTCAATCTTTTACCATTAGTGGTTATCATTTATTGATGTAACCAAAGCTGAACCCTTCCCCAAGTTATTGGTTATTAGCCAATCTTTTGAATTAATACCTGGAAAGCCTCACTAATGTGCTTTCTGACTTGTGTCCTCATGATGACAAAACTCATCATCTTGTTAAGAAAAATCAGCCAAGAGCCAGGGAGATGGCTCACTGAGTAAAGCCTTTTGCTATACAAGTCTGATGACATCAATTTGATCCGTAGAATTTATTTAATGTTGAAATGAATGTATTAACTCCAAAATGTTGTCTTTGGTCTTGCATAAGTGGGTTGTAGTATGTGTATCACCTTTTACCTCCACTTTTTAAAAGAAGTAAATTTGCTAAATGATCTATCCAAGCATGAGGACCTGAGTTCAAGCCCTACACTGACATAAAAAGTCAGATGTGATGATGTGGTTCTATAATCTCAGCACTGACGAAAGAGAATCATTGAGGGCTGCTAGCCAGCCAATAGAGTTGTACTGGTGAACCCTAAGTTCAGTGAGATTGATGGAGTGTTGACTTCTGGCCTGCAAATGCATGTATGTGCAGTCCTACAAATAGACACCCCAACTACTACAATTACTCTTATGATGGCAAGAACTACTACTACTACTACTACTACTACTACTACTTTCTCTCTCTCTCTCTCTCTCTCTCTCTCTCTCTCTCTCTCTGTCACACACCCACACACCCACACACCCACACACCCACACACCCACACACACACACACACACACACACACACACACACATACAGAGGGGGTGTTGTTGTGCCAGGGAAATGTTAGTGATCCCCCAAAACACACACAGGAGCCAATCTGATGCAACTCACAGCAGAGTCTTTATTGTATTTGAGCTGGCTCGGCCCACGCCCCAATGCACCACCATCACGCAGGATGGGGGTGGGGAGGAGAGCCCCAAATGTCTATCTGGGCAAGGCTTTATAGTAAGTAGCAAGCAGGGAGGAGTATGTGTGCAAGTATCTAACTGGAAAACTATTGTGGTCTTTAACATAATTGGCTGGTGCTGGAAGTCAGATCATAAACTTAACTTCTGGTCCTCTGTGCATTGGTGGTTGTTAGGCAAGGGGTGGGCTTGTAACCTGGGGTGCAGGTTTGTTGAGGGCATAACACTGGTCTTGTTGAAGGTAAAACTTGAAAACTCTGGTCTTGTTCGGGATTAGCCTAGAGACCAGAACCAGGTTTTGTTGGGAAGCAACTTGAAAACTAATGCTAGGTACTAGCCTGTTAGTCTACCTGAGTTCAAACTTAGGTCAGGTTCTCTAAAATAGAGTCTGAATTTAAAAGCTTTGGCATCTCAGTGTCAATCAAGTGATATGATTCAGTTGAACTAAATGACAGAAAAATCCCAGGGTAGCATAAATCTCTCCCAACCTATTGTATGTCACTCCAACAGCATGATTATCTGCATTGCAGTTATGCTCTTTGCTACTTCTAGACAAAATGTCCAAAAGGAAGGAAAAAGGAACACAGGGGCGTTACTAAATATTCTGGTAGTCAGTCAGTTTAAAGAAAAAGAAAAAAGAAAACTGTGCAGCTCCTAAGAACACTTCCCAAGAGACCTATATTCTGCCATGAGATCCCACCTCCTCCTTTTATCTTCCCACAAAGTCAAATTATATACTCTCATGATAGAATCATCTGTAGTAATTCCATCAGTGACATTCCAGAGGTCTTCCTTAACATGTTCCTAGGGTTTCTTGAAGACAATAAAGTTAAGGTAAGATTAGCCATCAGAGTATTTGAGTCACCTTACCTGGTTCTGGGCACTGACAATATGCTCACTGTACATAAATTCCTATTTACTGTTGATAACAACTTTGTGTCTTTATAATGGAAGAATGACACACGTTATAGTAAAGGAAAATAAAGCTGATTTCTCCATAAAGCATTGCCTCTATGTGAGAATTTAATGGCCTGAAAGAGAAAGGAAATACCAAGGAACACAGAACAAAAGGACTCATAAACCCCAAAATGTAGACAGTAGTGGTTCTAACAACCAGCGCCCTAATTGGTTTCTTTGAACTCCCAGTGGACCAGGCTGATTTAGGAAGAAGCCCAGGAGAGCTAACAAAAGCAACAGGCAATCAAGACAAAGTAATTTCCCTTAAGGGAAGAGAAAAAAGGAGGGCACCCCAGGAATCTGCAGCTAACACTCTGAGTCCTAAGAGAGATGAATGATTCTCAGTTGCAAGGACAGAAATGGTTGCAATCAAGAAAGTGATCAGGAATCTCTCCACAGAGTCACGTGACCTGTCAGTGCATATGAGATGAAATGGGAGACTTAGAGAGCTGGAGGTCTACCTAGGCTCACACAAACTTACTCAGCAGAGACCACTGGCTTGGAACTTGCTGTTGACTATGTTTTTTTTTTTTAAATTTGTATTGCCATTTTTCACTGAAATTAAGATATTTAATTATGACATAGATGAACAACTGTCTAGCAGTCTTCAGTAGTTACTGACTTTAATAACTTACTATCTCTTTTCTGTCACGTGTGTGTGTGTGTGTGTGTGTGTGTGTGTGTGTGTGTGTGTTACTATGTTGCTCAGAATTTAGCTTGTAGTCTTGGCTAGTCTAGACCTCACAATGCAGCCCAGGCTAGCCTTGAATTTATATCTGTTCCCCTGCCTTTATTTCCCAAATGTTAGGATTACAGGTTTATGCCACCACACTGGGCATGTTTTATACAGTATATACTTGTATTAATTTTTGATGTTTTCTTCTGAAGAATGAAGACATAAATATTGTATATAATATATGTGATTATATATCTATGATATACATATATAACACAATGACCAGCTCCATGTTATTAGTTCTTTGAGAATTTCATATGTGCTTTATTCATTTAAACCCCTTCTTCCTTGGATTATCCCAAATTATCCCCTCTTTCCCCAGCTTTGTGTCCTTTGTTTTCAGTACCATAACCAACTTGTGTTGCCCAGTCTTGATGTCTGCCTCCCCTGGACCATGCTGGATGTACAAAGGGCTAAAGTTTTTAAGAAAACCAACGTTCCATCTTCCAGCAGCTTAACACTTGCCGATACCTCCAGGGTTATGGGTTGAGTTTAGTGTTCAGCTCCCATCTCCATGCTAGGATTTGGCCTGGCTTCAGCTTATACTTGCCTTGTGAATTCTTTCAGAACTGCTGTGACTTCACATGTACATTTGTCTTATTGTACCTGAAAGAAATTGTTTCTATATATTCATCAACTGCTTCTAGCTTTTCAACTACTTATTCCCCCTCTTTCGCAATTATCTCTGAGCCTTGGAGTGAGGGTGTAAAGTATAGGTGTTTAATTTAGGGATTAGCATTCTACAGTCTCTTATTTCTGCCGCATCACATTTTGGTCACATGGTAAACTCACCTTGCTGTGTCATATATCCATTGGGCATTCCTTTTACTAAGTGGCTATTACTGAGTGGTCACTGAGCTCTAGGGTGATAAAAGCTAAGTATCATGTATTCATTCATAGAAATTTCCATAAAGTTTTCTAATCAAGTGCCAGTGTAAAGAAATAGAGTACTATACTCTATCCGAGCACAGAGGATTCTCTAAGGTGCCAGAACCAAGGCTTATGTCAGAGATGCTCAGTGATTTGGAAGAAGCATAATGTAAAATGAATTATATAAATAAACAAGTACAAGATAGCTTTGGGAGGATAAATGAGTAAGTTGAGAATTTTCAGATCTCTAAAACAAGGTGTTCACAAACCAATATAGTTTGGTGCTATGTCACAACTCCATCTCAGTCCAACAAAGACCCTGAAGCTGTCTCATGATGACATGTCAAAGTAAAGATTTTTTTTTAGAAAAAAAAATCCACTTACTTCCACTACTCTCTAGTAATGCCAATGAGTGCATGGTACAGCTAAATAGCATACAAATTATCACATTCCATCCACAATCCGGAAGCAGAGATCTCAAAAGAGGAAGGTGAGAGTGGAGAGAGGGGGTGGAGGTAAGATAATAGAGGAGAGGAAAAGAGAAGGGAGAGGAGAGGAAAGGAAAAGAGGGGAGGGGAGGGGAGAGGAGAGGAATAGAGAGGAGAGGAGAGGAGAGGGGAGGGGAGGGAAGGGAAGGGGAGAGGAGAGGGATGGAGAGGGGAGGAGAGGAGAGGAGAGGGGAGGGGAGGGGAGGGGAGGGGAGGGGAGGAGAGGAGAGGAGAGGGGAGGGGAGGAGAGGAGAGGGGAAGGGAGGGGAGGGGAGGAGAGGAGAGAAATGGAGAAGAGAGGGGAGGGGAGGGGAGGGGAGGGGAGGGGAGTAGAGGGGAGGAGAGGAGAGGAGAGGAGAGGAGAGGAGAGGAGAGGAGAGGAGAGGAGAGGAGAAGAGAGGAGAGGAGAGAAATGGAGGGGAGAGGAGAAGAATGGAGAGGAGAGGAGAAGAATGAAGAGGAGAGGAGAGGAGAGGAGAGGAGAGGAGAGGAGAGGAGAGGAGAGGAGAGGAGAGGAGAGGAGAGGAGAGAAATGGAGGGGAGAGGAGAAGAATGGAGAGGAGAGGAGAAGAATGAAGAGGAGAGGAGAGGAGAGGAGAGGAGAGGAGAGGAGAGAAATGGAGGGGAGAGGAGAAGAATGGAGAGGAGAGGAGAAGAATGAAGAGGAGAGGAGAGGAGAGGAGAGGAGAGGAGAGGAGAGGAGAGGAGAGGAGAGGAGAGGAGAGGAGAGGAGAGGAGAGGAGAGGAGAGGAGAGGAGAGGAGAGGAGAGGAGAGTCAAATGACTTCAGGTGCTCAACTTGTTTTCTTCTTTTCATTCAGTTTGGGAAAGCCATCCATGCCATGTAATGACATACATTTATGTGATCTTTCCAACTTTGTGAACTCTATCTCCCTCAGGAATAACCCCAGGGAATTGTCTCTATGGTGATTCTAAACCTGAAGTTGACAATCAAGATGAAGCATCATAGCTAAGGAAAACTTTTGTTAATGTGTGAAGTTGTGTATTTTGTGCATGCATGTATGTGTGTGTGTTTGTGTGTGTGTATGTGTGCCACATCCTTGTGTGATTTAAATGATGGTGTGACCTTGGGAACATCACAAGTGGAAGGTGATAATATTTGTGGCAATATGAGTAAAGCATATGAACATAGTTAATGTTCTGTACATTGTTAACATGCAAGAAACTTCTATTTGAAAGAGAAAAGAGTCAAGTTATTCATTATGAAAATGAACATTCACAATAGCACCTCATACATATTCATGAATAGTAACCGCTCAATTGTAGTCCAATTTCCTCAGTGAGCTTTCATCCTGACATTTTAATTTTAACTGGTGCTACACTTTTTGTTTTTGTTGCATTCCACATTCTCTTCCATGACCAACTCTAAAGCCACCAGTCTATAATTATCCATTCAAAGACAATAGCTAATTGATTTTTGTAATTTTCTACTCTATTATCTACCTGCAAAGAAAATTAAACATGCATCAAGTAATCTTGTGCTCACTGGGGATGAAATGGGGACCTCAATTCACTTTCTGACCTTTTGACTTGGGAGTTGGAGATGAAGAATTTGTATTTCAGACTAGAGGCTCCTGAAAAAGGAAGAAATTCTTGCAACCTAATTACATACATATGTTGATTTTAAAAATCCACATCTTTTTGCATTGTAAGAACTAGGACACTAAAATACATATTTTTTGTTAGGCAAAATATTAAAGTTTGATTTTCACAGTACATATCTGACAATTCTGTTTCTAGCATGTAACAGAAAGGATATCAAATGAGAATTTCCTTGAGCTACAACTGCTGGTATGACTAGAGAGAAAACAGGTGTTTGGACAAGAAGAAAGGCAGGCCTGGAAATTAAAACAACAACAACAAAAACATATAACAATGTTATGATGCATTGATTACTTCCCTTGCTGCTATGGCAAAATACCTAACCAAAGCAATTTTCAGATAGAAGGGTTTATATTGGTCACAGTTCTAAGTCCAGAAACCATGGTTTCAGGTACATGAACTTACCTGGTCACATGATTTCCATAGACATAAAGCAGAAGGACATGGGTCCTAGTACCCAGTTTGCTTATCTCTCTTTCTATTTAGTTCAAGGATCCAGCTCACAGAATGATCCTGCCCACACTCTGAGCGTGTCTTTCATCCAACTCAGTCTAGGTAACTATTCCAGGCATGCTCAGAGGCTTCTCTCTGAAAGTATTCTAGACTGTAAACAAGGAGACAACATTAATTATCGCATTTTTGAAAAACTACCTTCAAACACACTGGACCTATTTAATACAGTAGCCATGTGACACACTGGGATAAATGTTTAACTCATCAAAACAAAATAAAATGAATGAATTCTTCAGGTGCACTAGCCATATTTGAAGGATTCAGTGGGCATAGATGGCCACCTACTGTGGTTATGTATCCCTTAGAGCCTTGTACACAGATGATACTCTGCTGTGTGGTCTGGAGGCAGAGCTATGAAAACAAACATTCAGGATCTCTCTCTCTCTCTCTCTCTCTCTCTCTCTCTCTCTCTCTCTCTCTGTGTGTGTGTGTGTGTGTTTGTGTGTGTGTGTGTATGTGTGTGTGTGTGTGTGGTGTGTGTGCGTGCGTGCGTGCATGTGTGTGTGTGTGCGCGCGTGTGTTGAAATGAGTGCAACTTTATGTAAAATTTAGATATTGTGGTTACTCTTGAAAATGTCACAGCTGGAGTTATGAGATGGGATTGCAAGGCATCTGTGGTGCAGGTTTTCAGAGCATCTAACCCCTAGGGAAGAGAAAGAGGGACTACAATCCCTTCAAAAGAGTTATTTCATAAAATTACACTTCCTAACTCACTTTGAGAAAAGTTGTTTCTCTCTTTGGCTTGGTGGTCTGCAGCAAGATGTGTCACAGGATTTTGTTTTCTATCTAAATGAGGGATTTGTTGGAAATATTTGGACAGTTTTAATGAAATTTTCTGTATAGGAGAGAGCATTGGTTAAAAGCATAAAGGGACAGCAAACAGTCATCTTCTGGACATGATGTGGCTACTGTAAACCATAAACTCACTGCAACTGCCATTAGGCACACAAGACCTGCACAGTAGTAGGACCATCAACACCTCCTTACCCTGAGAGACAATTAACTATTAATGGTTTTGGGGAGAGGATATGCCATTTTCTTCTAGTGGTATAGTCACTAATCAGTTGCTCTTTCTCTATTAAATGACCTCGAACATATGCTCTGTCAGAAAACATTAACTAAATTCAGTGGAGCACACACAAAAGGAAGACATGGAGGTAGAAGGAAGCTCGCTGGGTGCAAGCAGAGGGAAGATGAGAATGGGGAATAGTGAGGGGAAGATGAAATTCACACATTCATTATATTAATGTGTGAAACTGTCAATCAACAAACAAAACACAGGACACACAAGAATCGGATAGATAACACAAAGAAAAATAAGGCCCCATTATTTAAAATCCCGATAAACAAAATTAGATAAAGAAATGATGGGAAATAAAAAATAAAAAACATTTTTAAATATGAAAAAATGTGTTTTGAGATTAAATTTATTTTTTCTTTATTCCACACTCCCCGTTCATTAAGTTGTATATTTATGGGTAGGTCACTGTTATATACCCTCCCTTTTTCATTCTGTCACAGTTAACAGGTCTGTCACACCAACTAAGTTTGAAGTTCTTGTCTATATCCTCAATGATTTGCAATACCATCAGACTTTTAAATTCTCACGCATCTTAACAGTGTGAAATGGGATTCCATCTTAATTTGCATTTCTGGAACAGTAGAAAATCTGAGACTCTCCCTATGATTTTAAACATTCACCTTTTTTCTGTCAACTAGTTCCCCCTTTCCTACTGAGTTATTTTCCTTTCCATTATTGCCTTTGAGAATACACTTAAATATTAATGTGTGTTCCTTGAAAGTTTTATTCTATTTCCTCAGTTACTGGTACACACTTTCAAAATAATTTCTTTAGGGAACTAGGGAGATAGTTCTGTGGGGAAATGCCTTCCTGTGTATGCATGATGACTTGAGTTTCTATCCATAGAACCCATGCAGTAACAAAAACATCTGTTACCCTAATCCTCCTATGATAAGATAGGAAATAGAAACAGAGTTCCTGTTATCTCATAATCTAGCTAGTCTGGTATTCGTGGCAGTAAAATCATTAAGAAGAATAAGGCTAATTGAATAAAAAGAATAAAAAAGATACTGTCTCAAACAAGAAAAGAGAGATTGATTTCCAAGGCTGTCATCTGATCTCCAAATAAAGCCATCACATTCACATACATACATACATACATACATGCATACATACATACACACATACACACACACACACACACACACACACACCTCAGGAAGCTCATGTTATACTTTTTTTTTAAATTCTATGATACAACACTTTGGCAAAGAGCTACTTCAGGAGGATAGCATTTATTTGGCTTACACTTCTAAGTCATAAACTGTCATTGAAGGAAGTAAGTACAAGAGCTGTGACAGACAGGCATGATTGCTATTCCACACAGCATCACTACTAACCAAAGAACCCACTCCATAGCTAGTAAGTATAGCAGAAATCATGGAGCATATTGCTTGCTGTCTTCCTCAAAGGCTGATACTTAACTAGCTTCCTTGAAAGCCAAGGGAATAGTGTTACCCACAGTGGACTGAGCCCTCCTACATCAATTAACAGTCCAGACAATCCCCGATAGACATATCCACTGGTCACCCTGATGTCACTAGGCTGTGCCAAGTAGACAGTTAAAGCTAACTAGGACAGCTGGTGATCTCACTGCTGAGCCCACTCATTTTAATTATTGTACATTTAATACTTCGTGACATAGGATGCAGAATACCTTAAATCACCATGTTCCATTGATCTCACAAAGGAATTTTGTTGAGTTTGTTCCTTCACTGGCCATCTAACTGGGATGGTTACACAATGTGTATATAGTGTTCCCAAAGCAAGTATAGACATGCAGGAGTGTGGAACATGTGAATTCTCAGAAAACATCAAAGCCACAGTGATGTTCTAGTGTATCCTCATGGTGTCAGCCAGCATGGTATTTGGTATCACTATACCTATGACAAAAGGTAAAATATATGTTTTACTCATGACAGAGTCCACCACGCCAATGAGAGCTCTAGCTCTTCTTCTAGAAGAGGTGGATTCTCTTCACATTCTTGGTTTGTTACACGAGCACACAATGGTAGACTGGAGGAGGAGAGAGGAAAGTGTGACCTGAGCTAATTAGACATGAAGAAATACAAGCCTCCATTGTTTGTGTTTCCATTCACCAAATAACTTTCCACATGTTTACCAGTGCTTGGATGTTGTTCTTCTTTCAAAATGTAGTTTTAAACACCAAGATTCTTCTAAGGTCTTGCTATCACAGCCACAGAAATGCAGTCCTGAAGATGCTTGTCAGACAGAGTCCTACTGGTTAAATTTCATTGCCTTGCTTTCTCCCAGTTGACAGGGAGGAAGGCACAGGGTGAGCAGGGAGGAGGTTCTGCTCTAATGTGACTGAACAAAGGATGCTAAGTATCTAGGTAACATCCTTGATAGGGTCCAGGTTTACTCTTTTTATAATCTCACAGGCATTCTAGTCAACTTTCTGAAACATGTAACCATTGAAATATCAAATTCAAGAAAGCACAATCCATATCATAGAAAAAAAAAATCTAGCATCCTCTTTCTCCATTGCAGTGTATCTTGTTAAAATATAACACGTAAGCAGGGCTTGGTGCGGATCATAATTCCAGCCACTCAGGAGGCTAAATCAGGAGGGCCACAAGTTTTATTCATTCCTGGGGTACAACCTGGGCAACTTAGCAAGGGTCAATTAAATATGAAATGCCTGTCCTATGCCCAGTCCCGTTTACTGACCTGTTCCATCTGCCTTCCAGAAGACATCATGCTCAATGGTTGAATAAATTTCCACTGTGTATATGGGGAAAATTTAAGTTAAAAAACAGTATCTGGGATGTAGCTCGGTGGTAAAGCACTTCCCTGGCATATGTAAAGGCCTGGGTTCAAGTCTCAATTCTGGATAATTAAATTATGAATAGTTCTTGCTGGCGTCTGGCACACTGAGACCTTAGTTCTTTCTATCTCTCATGTGGTGTCTTGTTCAAACAAATTATTACTTTTAGCCCCAACTTCAATCTGTAATTAAAAAATTACTATTAGGCCCAAATTCAACAATTAGCCAGATAACTGTTCCTAGAAATGTTATGGTTTCCTTTCATCTTGATTCTATTTTGTATTAAGTATTATTCTAGTGCTATATTAAAGTTTAAAGTTTTCCTAATAAGAGCTGAAGAGGTAGCTCAGTAGTTAACAGAACTTGCTGCTTTTGTGAAGACCTGGGTTCATTCTCTCTCTCTCTCTCTCTCTCTCTCTCTCTCTCTCTCTTCTTCTTCTTCTTCTTCTTCTTCTTCTTCTTCTTCTTCTTCTTCTTCTTCTTCTTCTTCTTCTTCTTCTTCTTTTTTAGTTATTTTTTGGATATTTTATTTACATTTCAGATGTTATCCCCTTTCCCCATTTCCCCCCTACCCAGGAACCCCCTATCCTATACCCCCTCCTCCTGCTTCTATAAGGATGTGCCCCCACCCACCCACTCCCACCTTCCCACCTACTCCCACCTCCCCAACCTTGAATTTCCCGACACTGGGGCATCCAACCTCCATGGGACCAAGGAACTCTTATCCCACCTATGCCCTACAAGGCCATCCTCCCCTACATATACAGCTGGAGTCATGAGTCCCTCCCTATGTGCTCCCAGTCTAAACCCTGGGAGCTCTGTTTGGTTGGTATTGTTGCTCTCCCCATGGGGCTGAAAAGCCTTTCAGCTCCTTCAGTCTTCTCTCTAACTCCTCTATTGGAAACCCCATGATCAGTTCAATGGTTAGCTGTGAGCATCCGCCTCTGTATATGTCCGGCTCTAGTAGACCTCTAAGGAGACAGCTATATGGCTCAGCAGGTAGGAGCATGGGCTGTTCTTTCAGAGGCCCTAAGTTTGGTTCCCAGCATTGACATGGGTAGCTTTACAACTATAACTCCAGCTCCAGAGGATCTGACCTTCGTGGTCACTACATGCACGTACGTAGTGCACCCACATGCATCATGAAATAATGACAAGTCATTTTCCATCGCCTAAATGAGAGGCTCACAATGGTCTGCTACTCAAGATTTAGGTGATGTGATTCATTGCTGCCTTCTGGCCAACTCAGGCACTGTGCCCACATGCAAGTACTCATACACAGACACACAAAATTAAAAACACACCTTTACAAATAACACATAAACTATGTAAAATAAATGTGACAATAGTAAGTTTGTATCATACTTTTAAAATATAAATTTCAACTTTTAAATGTAAAATCAAAAGCCCTGTGCCATCAGCCAATGTTAGAGAATAAGGACAAATATCTCTCTCTCTCTCTCTCTCTCTCTCTCTCTCTCTCTCTCTCTCTCTCTCTCTCTCTCTCTCTCGTCTGTCTCCGTGTGTGTGTGTGTGTGTGTGTGTTTTAAGGAGGTAATTCTTGTTTAAAATATACAATTTTTTCACTTGTATTTTTGTATCTGTAGCAGCATAAATGAAAAAGAATAATTATGTATGTGGGACAGACTTCAAAATGACGCATGTGCAGTCCAAGTATGTCAGTTAATCACTTGCTTATATTTATGCGTTTTGATTAAATATTGAATTTGTACATAGACCCAGAGGCCATCACAGCAACTATTTTAAATCAAAGCAGTCAAACTTGACTAAATTTAACAGGCTACCTCTCTGGCAAAAATCAAATTAATGTTTGATGGTTTCAGCATATTTCAAGAGATTGCATTATCTCAAACATCATTTTAAAAGAGGAGTTTCTCTGTATTTTCAAATTCCTTAACTGTTACTCTTTGAAATTCAGGGGATCTAAATCAGTATACTTGGGAATTTTCAGATTTTTCAAAATCACACTTCAGAGATGTTTTTAAACAGCACATTCTAAAATTTGAATTCCTGTTTAAAGAATAGAATCAGCAAAACTAGTATTGGTGCTTATACTGAATGGCATCCTACATGGATATCCAATGGAAATGAATGTAAAAATCAGCTTTTCTAGAAAAGGAGCAGCCCCTCATAGAGTCATGCATGGACACAGCTCTATTTATAGTCTTGTTTTGCTTCAGAAGTCTATTATATCTTGACAATGCATACAAACTATTTACTCAGTGTACACTGTTTACAAAAACTTTCTAGTGAGCGTGTTCCATTTTAACAACAACATCAAAATAACAGGAATTAACATTCCCTTTCTGTTCCTTCTGAATGTTACACTACATCCACACTTGTAGATGCATGTTCATATACATATATACATTCTTCTTTCTGAGACTGTGTTTTTGCTTAATGTTATCTTAGCCCAGCCATTTTTCTGAAAATTCAATATTTCATTTTTTTCTTTAGAGCTAAATAATATTCTATTTTATGTATGTACCAGGTTTTTATTTCTCACTGACATGTTGCTGAACAACTAGAACGGCTCTATTTCCATGATGTAGTGAGTAGGGCAGAATATTCTTTTGTGTTTGGGTGAAATATTCTGTAGATGTCTGTTAGATCCATTTGATTCATAATGTCAGTTAGTTTCATTTTGTAGTTGTTTAGTTTTTGTCAGGATGAATTACCAGTTGGTGATACTAGGGTGCTGAAGTCTCCCACTATTAATGCATGGGGTGCAATGCACCATTTAAACTTTAGCAATATTTCTTTTACAAATGTGGGTGCTTCTTTTGTTTAGGTCATAGGTGTTCAGAATTGAGATAATATATTGGTAGATTTTTCCTTTGATGTATATGAAGTCTCCTTTCCCATCTCATTTGATTACTTTTGGTTGAAAGTCTATTTTATTGGATATTAAAATCGCTACCCCAGCTTGCTTCTTGGGTCTGTTTGCTTGGAAAACTTTTTTCCAGCCCTTTACTCTGAAGTAATGTCTATCTTTATAGCTGAGGTGTGTTTCTTGTATGCAGCAGTATGATGGATCCTGTTTTCACATCTAGTCTATTAGCCTGTGTACTTTTATTAGGGGGTTGAGTCCACTGATGTCGAGAGATGTTAATGACCAGTGATTGTTAATTCTTGTTATTTTGATGTTGTTATTGTTGTTGTTGCTGGTGGTGGTTGTAGTGTGTGTGTGCACATGTGTGTGTGTGTGTTTGTATGTCCTTCCCTTATTTTTGAGGGTGTGAAATTTAAATTTTTATTTTGGATGTAGTTATTCTCTGCTTGAATTATTCCTTCTAGTATTTTCTGCAGGGCTAGATTTGTGGGTAGATATTGTTTCAATTAGAATTTCTTGAAATATCTTACTTTCTCCATCTATGGTGATAGAGAATTTTGCTGAGATCATAGTCTAGGTTGGCATCTGTGGTTTGTTTTTTGTTTGTTTGTTTTTGGTTTTGTTTGTTTGTTTTGAGATTGTAAAATATCTGTCCAGGCCTTTTAGAGTCTCTATTAAGAAGCCAGGTGTAATTCTGATAGGTCTGCTTTTGTATGTTACCTGGCCTTTTTCCCTTGCTGCTTTGAATAGTCTTTCTTTGTTCTGTAGGTTTTATGTTTTGATTATTATATGTTGGGAGGATTTTCTTTTCTGGTCCAGTTTAACTGGTGTTCTGTGCGCTTCTTGTAAGTTTATATGCATTTTTTTTTTTTTTTTTTTTTTTTTTTTTTTTTTTAGTTTTGGAATTTTTTTCTCTATGAATTTGTTGAAAACATTTTCTGGTTCTTGGAGATCCAATTCTTCACTTTCTTCTATTCCTATTTATTCTTAGGTTAGATCTTCTCATGGTATCCCAGATTTCCTGGGTGTTTTGTGTCAGGAATTTTTTAGATTTAATGTTTTCTTTGATTGATGTGTCAATTTCTTCTACTGTGTCTTCTATGCCTGAGGCTCTCTCTTTCATCTCTTGTATTCTGTTGGTGATGTTTTCATCTGTTGTTCCTATTTTCTTCCCTAGGTTTTCCATCTCCAGGATTCCCTCAGTTTGTGTTTTCTTTATTGCTTCTATTTCCTTTTTTAGATCTTAAACAGTTTTATTTAGTTCCTTCACCTGTATTTTCTTGTATTTCCTTAAGGGATTTATTCATTTCCTCTTTAGGGTCCTCCATCATTTTTTAAAGATTGGATTTAAGGTCTTGGTCTTGAGTTTCAGTTGTGTTAGGATAGCCAGGGCTTGCTGTAGTAGGACAGCCATAGTCTAATGATATCATTCTGCCACGGCTTTTGTTGTTTGTATTCTTTTAAAGGCCTTAAGACACTTAGATGCCTTTAGTTCCTGGATGTTCCTATTGTAGTAGGTATTGAGAGGGGGCTTAACCTCGATGATCTTAGTGTGGTAGGCCTCTGGTGAGTATCCTTGGGGCTGTAAGGCTCTGGATCAATCTGACGAAGGTGGGTGGGGAGGTAGCAGAAGCATGGAGTTCCCGAGGGAATAGCAGGTGCTCAGAGCAGCTGGGTATGCCCTAGAGGACTCAATGGCCAGGGAAGATCAAAGTTAACACTTTAAAAAATAATTGTCCATTTATATTTCCTTTTTGAAAACTATTCATTTATTCATATGTTGATTGGCATATTTATCTTTCTATTTAATCCCTAATATTTTAAAAATTCTTGATATTAGCTTCTTGTCTAATGTAAAAGTTGTAAATATTGTTTTTCAGTCTGTTGTTTGTCTGTGTACTCTACAGTTAGCTTCCTTACCTGTACAGAAATTTTTAGCATTTTATGTAGCCCCATCTGTTGACACTTGGGCTAATTCTTGTGGTGTTGATGACTAACCCAAAGTCCCGAAAATATTTATTATTCTTTTGTCTAGAAGTTTGGGGGTTTTCAATTAAGGTATTTTATCCATTTAAAATTGATTTTGAACAGTATGAAAGACATACATCTAATTTCATTCTTCTACAGGTGAATAACAGTTTTTTACAGTACCACATATTGAATAGTCTCTCTTCTTCCCCACTGTATGTTTCACCTCCTTTGCCAAAAATTCTGTGAGCATTACTTTTTGGGTTAATATCCAGGTCCTCTGTTCTTGTGGTCTTACCATCTATTTTGATACTTGCCAGTACCAAGCTGTCCTTATCACTACAGATGGGTAGCAAAATTTGAGGTTGAATATTGTGATACCTCTCTCTGTGTTCTTACTTCTTATGTTTTGTTTGCCTGTTTGTAGTCATTTATGGTTCTTTATTGTTTTGTTGCATTGTTATATACATATATGCATATATATGACATCTAAGATATATATATATATATATATATATATATATATATATATGACATCTAAATTTTTATAATCATTGGATTATAGTTATAGGTTAGCCACAATATAACCCCTATTCTCAAGGCAGGGGCTTCATATTTGGTCTGTCACCTTTACCAGTTCACAAGTGTGCTGAAGCCAGAGCAGGATATCAGGTGTCTTTTTCTATTGTTCTCTACATTGTTTCTTAGAGACAGGGTCTATCACTGAATAGGAAGCTCAGATTTCAGCTAGCCTGGCTGGCTGCAAGCTCTGGAGTTCTGCTTATCTCTGTGCCCCTCACCCCCACTCATGTGGGCTTACAGACACGTGTGGTCATGCTCAGCCTTTTGTGTGTGTGCTGGTTCACACACTTTCAAAGCAAGCTCTCTTATTCATTAAGCAATCTTTCTATACCTTTTTTTAATATATATTTCTGTGAAACAGTAGAGTGGACAAGCTTTAAAAATGTTTAGTAGCTGAAGAAATGCAAGTGAACATCTTAGGGCTAATCAAAGCTGCCAAAAATAAGTGCTTCAGGAAGCTTCTCCAACCTATGGGGAAGGTTGATTTCTATCCTTCCTGATTGGACCACAGTGGTTTCCTGTTCCTGGTATAGCTGATGGCAGCCATTCTAGCCTCCATGAAAGGTGTTTGGCAAACATCTGGGAAATCTCAGGCTGTGCTTATGATTAAGGATTGACAGTATCCTTCCATGGAAGCTGCCCAGGCTGAGGTGTCCCTGCAGTAAATATGATGACTCCATGGAGTCAAATGTCACCCTGTGTCTTACTTCATGTGGGAATGTCAAGAAGGTGAAACAATTTCTTAAAATTATCACAGCTCAGAAATAATTCTGGTTTTTATGTGCAGAGATAGTACAGGGTACACACAGTAAGATTGCCAAAAATGTGAACACTGTTTGCATTGAGAAAATAAAACCAGCCTAGGAGCACATATGGAGAGACACATGACTCCATCTGTATATGTAGGGGAGGATGGCCTTGTTGGGCATAGGTGGGAGACGAGGTCATTGGTACCTTGAAGGCTGAGCACTGAGTTGGGGGGTGGAATCTGAGGGTGGGGAGGGAGATTGGGGGGTAGGTGGGTAAACACCCTCATAGAAGCAGGAGGAGGGGGGATGGGATAAGGGGTTCCTGGGTGGGTGGGGAAATGCGGTAAGGGGATAAAATTTGAAATGTAAATATTATATCCAATAAAAGAGGGAAAAAAAGAAAAGCGGTTAGAACCAACATCCTTAATAAAATGTCAGCCCTCTTAAAAAAAAACTATCTTGATACTAAAATTTGTTTTGAGAATTGTATATTGCAGAATGATCAGCCTTGGTGTATCTACTCAACAAGCAAGCTGGGCAGACCTGTTCAAACCTCTGAGGTCCGGGAATTCCATCTGGAGGCAGTGAAGACACAGCATCAGAGGCTTGTCAATTTGCTCTTCCCCCCACTCCTCTTCTAATATCTCAACGCCCATAATCAGCTTGAAGGAGCTAATGAAGTGTCAGCGCCCCTATTCCCTGGGCTTGGGGACTAAGGTGGTAAATGTTGGGCTGTCTTTCTAGGGAAAAGTAGTGGTTTTGTGAGAATAGAGAGGATTAGCTAGGGTTTATTGCATAGCCATAACCTATTAGTAGAAACTTGTATAATTAGTATCAAGATGAAGATATAAATTCTTAAACGGCACCAATTTACTTTGATTACAGATTTTAAGGTTTTCATTGGTATGAGCTTCTTATTGATATAAGAGTGAGATGAATATCGTTACTCTCATAGGCATTGTACCAGTATAACACATTTAGAAATTCAAGGCTTAGACCCAGCCCTTCTTTAACTTTTTTAACTGATTTGAGATGGTCAGCCTGTGAGTTAAGGGACTATAGCAAATTCATGGCTTGGAGTTTATTGTTAGGGTGTTTTCTATGTTTTATTTAGAAATAGCTGAGTGGAGTTAACAGGCAACAGTCCAGATTACTTTACATGGATAGTTGGTTTTCAAAACATCAGAAATCCTTAGAATTGACATGACAAACATTTCTGTATTAATGTTCATTTTCATTAGAGACCTGCCTGCTCCTGACAGCTTCCTATATTGAATTCTAAGAAGAAATTGAGCATCTTTGGAGTTACTCCAGTTGTGGTGAGACAGCCACTAGGCAAGAATTGCCTCTTTCTTTCTACAGACAAATTATTGTCCAGAAAAGGACACACTTGCAGAATAGTCGACTGATTATATCTGCCTAGACAGAGTAATCAGCCCTTAATAATTCTGCAGCACTAAGGTCTGTCAGATGATCCTTGGCCAGAAGGCAGAAGAACAGATGCTCCAACGTTTTGAAGTAGAGGGAGTGTCCAGGTGTTCAGAGGTCTCTATAAATTGGCTAAGATTTAGAAGCTATGCTTTGTGCTTCCCACAATTATAGTTAACTCAGTCATTCTGGATCTCTGATGGGGTTGAAAACTTATAGCCTCATAGCCAATCCTGGCTATTTACCTTGAGAGAAAAGATTTGAGTGGATGGTAGTCAACTGACATTCATCCTAAAGCCAGGTTCAGAACTAAATGTTTTAGTTAGAATAGACGGCAGAGGTGCTGGTTAGTCAACAAAATGATGGACTGGGTATGAGGACTATCTTGTACCTCACTGGTACAAATCGGCATAATTATGCTCTAATTGTATTTTGAGAGAAAAGTTTCATTTTAACAGGAATGGTGATATGTAGGAGGAGCTAGGGTGGGAGGAGTACTGAGAGGAAAAGAAGGAGTAAGAAGAGGAGGAGAAGAAGGAGAGGAGAAGCTAGGTGATGAAAGAGAGAAAGAGGGGGGAGACAGGGAGGCAGATGTTCATGTATCTCCACCAGTCAAAGATAGTTGATATATCGAGGTTGGGTAGTGGGTTACACCTCTGATTGAGCAATACCAAACTTATAAAGCCTATGAATAACATTTTTTTAAAAAATGTATAAATGCAAAAAGGAAAAGGGGGCATGGGATAGCAGTTTTCTAAGGGGGAAATGGGGAAAGGGGATGGCATCTGAAGTGTAAATAAAATATCTAATAAAAAAAGAAAAAAGAGAAAATAAATCTAATTCATTCACTCAAAACATTTATTGAGATGTGTTCACAATGCATTAATTTTTTTAAAAAAAATTTCTGAAGCAAGGTTTTACGTTTCCCAGCCTAGCTTCAAACTCATTATGTAGTAAAGGCTACCTTTGAGCCTCTGATTTTCCTGTCTCTATTTCCTGAGTGCTAGAATTACAGGCATGTAGCATCATCCCCAGTTTTATTTCATGCTGGGGATGCCAGATATATACTCTACCAAAAAAGCTACATCTCCAACCTATCTTTAATCTTTTTATGACAGAGTGTTGCTCTGAAGCCCATGTTATCCTGGAATTTTTTATGTGACCCTGGATGACTTCTTGCTTGTGGTGACTCTTCTGATTCAGCATGTACAATACTGAGATTACAGCTATGAGCTTCTATGACCAATGTCTTCTGTAATATCTATTTCTGTAATTAATTGTAAAAAATTTAACCATTTTTATACTGACATTTCATGTGTATACAAGTTACTTTGATTTTATTTATTTATTTTATTGTCAGTCTTTATCCCCTGCACAGTTTGGCTTCTTTATTGTAGAAAAATCTTTTAGTGGTTATTGATGCCATGTTTTCAAGTTGAGATTATATGTATTTCTAAGAAATGCGTTTATAGTTGGCATATTTATAGCTTAATTTCCAAGGTGATTTTCATCATAAACTCTTGTCCCAATTCTTCAGAATTTGCAAATTGAAAGCAAAATCTGTTTATGAAGTCTTTCTTCCTTTTCTCTAAAATACAGTGCAGTATTTTCCTAAAATTACACATTCCGATAAGTATATACACACTGTGTTTGTATTTTATTTGTGTTAAGGGAGCATTTTGTGATGAAACTGAGAACGATATAATTGCCTTTCCAAATTTAACACACCTCATCGCATACTTACAACATGATGCCTGTTGTTTACTGCTGTATCTGCACAGCCAAGTAAAAAGCATAGTAAATGACAAGAATGACCCAACTTCTCTAAAGAAATTAAATTCTAAGTTACGAACAACGAACAATTCTGTTGAGATTTCTGGAGAGCCATAGGGGACTCCTGCTTCAAGGACAGGAACTAAAACTAGGATTGAGACAGAAATCTTCCTGTGTTTCTCCAAACTCTTTTCTAACCTAAATAGATTCTTAGTGACTGGTTGAGGTCAGCAGCAGCAATTGTGTGGAGACATTAATTTCTTTTCCTATGAGAAAATGCATTTTTGAAGTCAGCCATGGCACACATAGTCTTTCATGGCACAGGTGCACAGTCAAATAGGCAAAAAGAAGCCAATTATGTGAGGATATTGGCAAATTTTATGCTCCTGTGAGGTTCAGTCAGCCAACCGATGTCTAGCGCCAAACATAAAATGCTGTTTTAAAAAAGAAATAACATTTCTCAAATAATTTGAAACACCATACTGTAAATACTGATTAAATTCTTCAGTGGATAGATATTTTTCTTTTATATATTTAAAAGAATTTTTTTAAATTTGTGTTACTGATGAATGTATTTCCCTGGGACAATTATTTCTACAGGAGAGAGAGACTTCCATTCAAATCTAGCTTAGGGAACCAGAGAACTTATTTTTTTTTTTAAATAAGATTTTAAGTGAGGAGTTACTTACAAGAATAAGTAAGTAAGGGTAACTTAGTTAGGGTTTTACTGCTGTGAACAGACACCACAACCAAGATAATACCTATAAGGACATTTCATTGGCTTACAGGTTCAGAGGTTTAGTCCATTATCAACAAATTGGGAGTATGCCCTGGGGCTGGAGAAGGAGCTGAGAGTTCTACATCTTGTTCAGAAGGCAAACAGAAGAAGACTGACTTCCAGGCAGGTAGGAGAGGGTTTCAAAGCCCATCCCTACAGTGGCACACTTCCTCCAACAAGGCCACACCTACTTCAACAAGGCCACACCCACTCCAACAAGGCCACCCTAATAGCACCAGCCACTCCCTGGGCCAAGATATTGCTGTCATCTGTGACATATACCAGCATTACACATAGCAGTCTTCTCTCCTCAACATGTTTATCATGCATACAGAGGCCCAGTGTGTCTTATGAGTTTCTCATACCTATCAAGAACTTTTGACACTATCCTTTTTCCAGTGAAGAAATGTTTCAATCCAGAGAGTCTAACCAAAATCTAAATGTGGGATACATAAACATTTCTGAAGTAACTCTTTGATTATTTCTGCCATGTATCTTAAGTAATTTGTAGTGTGTTGTATGAAAAGATTAAATGTGTAAATGAGACACATGTGTCAATATTTCCACAACCAAGGCTGTTGTCTTTTATGAAATAACTTCTTCACTAATCACTCCATGTGTCTTATATCTTCTGACCCACATCCACAAGACAGTACATGATTTTAACAACCACAGTAGTGAATGATCTGATTTCTTCCAGCTATGACGTTTCCGGAATTATTTTCAAGCATTGCAGTTAAGTATCTGACATATTTCCATGCACATTGTCAAATAGAGTCCATACAGTGAGTTTTTACTTTTTTATCAGTGATGTTTCCTGGAGAAATTGCTTTCAAATATGGCTGCAATCAAAAAGCAGCTCTCATCCCAAGCACCACGTGAGACTTTGATCTTGTCCTCAGTCCACAACTTTTCTCTATTCTACAGTCCCTCTGTCTGAGAGTCTGGGTCAGGATTTTTTTAAATGCAAGTGATTACCTTCTTGTATTCATGAGGCTTCACTTGTCTTGTGGAAGCTGGCTAGTAAATTCTCCAGATAATGTGTCCTGGGTATAAAGATGTGAACATGTCTTTATGATGGTTAAGTACAGACAATCTGCCAAGAGGGTACCCCATCAGTTATCTGAGATGGTTGCTAAGGAAAATCCTTGTCTCTTACATTGCTGATATTAAAAATAAAGGGCAATTCTGAAATTGGTCAAAATGATTTTGTCTTAACTATTCACATCCTCTTATACTATAAACCAGGTAATTAATGTCACTGAAGCAACAGCAGGGATTGGATTAGGGATGTGGAGATGATAAATCAATGACAGAAGAAGCTAAGTCTAGTGAAGTTGGGTGAGTTTCTTAAAGGAAAAAAAGAAGTGTACTCATTCCTAGAGTGATGCAGAAAAACACCCCTCTTTCCTGGATGTGTTCATATACTTTCTGAAGCTGCTGTAGCCATCTGTGGGAACTGGGGCCCCTCTCTCTTCCAACTGACCTGCACTGATGAGCCCTGAAACAGAGAACAAGCAGAACATAGCTCTTCAGAAGGGATGAATCACACTGAGATTGACCAGAAAGTGGGACACTATCGCTTCACAAAAAGTAATTAGAGAAGCATATCATTCACCTTAAATTGTTTTCAACCGCTGACGTTAATAAAATATCATTAAATTGGCATAAAATTACACTATAAACATCGTCTCAAGGACAGTTGGGTCTGGTAGAATGTGTGTAATTACAAAGTTCAACCACTGAAGAACAAAGAATTTTGAGTTATGAAAGCTGTCTGTTTTCAAGTGTGCATTGTTAGAACTAGAGAAAATTATTATATTTTAAGTCTATTTTTTTCCTCCAAAGGTAGATCTACATACAGCTTGCTGTTCCTCTTACATGCTGGTTTCTGTATGTTTCTTAGTTAGCATGGTTTACTGTATTCATTATCCTTAGTACCACAGATCCTTGCCGCACAGTGTGAGCAAATATTTGCTAAATGAAGACATGATAAATCCCTAACTGTGAATCAGGAAGCATTTATGACACAAAGAAACAGAGTTTAACAGCTCAGCCCTACAATTCTTTTTCCTCAGAGATGAAATGGATTCTTCTCATCAATTTATTACCAGAGTATTATGGGGGACATGAATTTAATATAAAATTTATTTTGTTTGTTATCATTTCTAGAAAAAAAAAAGCAACATGCTGACTTTATTTTCATTTATTTCCATAGAAATCTACATTAAAATTTAGTTTTCTTTTTGCAGGCCATCAATCATCATTTTAGAGTTATTGATATAATGGTCTAAAGTTATAGGTATTCGTTAAATCTATAGGTGTGAGTGTGTGTGTGCATGTGTAACAAATGCATGCGGATTCCTGCAGAGGTCAGAAGAGCAGTCAGATCCCCTGAAACTGGAGGTACAGACAGTGGTGTCTACAGTATAAATGTTGGGAACCAATCCTAGGCTCTCTGCAAGAATGGTGAAGGCTTTTAACTGCTGAGCCGTCTCCAGCCCCAAGTCATGTGTATTTTTAAAGTTTGTATTACGCTTGCTTCAAATATCCTTATGCCTATGTTAATGCTAATATTTTGTATTTGCAAATCAATGCATGGCCACACAGATGACAGTTGGTTTTTCATCTCAGCTAGAAAAGAAAAGCCATGAACTGAAAGCCAGATATTCCTGGATAGTTAGGCCACATTTAAGCAACAATATTGTGCCTGGATGATCCTGGGCACTGATGGGAAAATCTACCCAGGCTTTCTGGACATCCTCCCTTTGTGTTGCCTGAGAATTGGCTGCATTCATCTTTTCTACCAATGTCCCAGTGAGAATTTCACAGAAATTGCCAGATGGCTCATTCTGTGAAAAACTGTGCAATGGGGGGAGGGAGTGTTGAAATAAGTCCTTGGCAGGAAGAGCCTATTCTCATTATTGTTTTGAGATCATTTTTTATGATCTCAAGAAGAAAATGCAATGTATAGAAATCAGTACTCACAGAACATTGTGTGCTCTGGTGTGCTATGCATGAGATGTGCTTACTTACAAAGTCACCAAAATTCATATCAACTTTATTGATTATCACATAGATCTGAATGAAGCTACTTTACATATATACAAAAATGCCTTGTTTAAACCAAAGGAGAAAATCTTTAGAGTATCTAATACTTGCTTGGTTTTATTGACTGGAGAAATAGCTACCAATTAAGAGTACTTGCTGCTTATGGAAAAGGACCATGTAGTAGAGACTGTTTCTATCCTGATGGATAGAAAAAACAAAAAACATCCAGTGCTTTCCCTCAGCATTTTCTGCCTTGTTTTTGTTGTTGTTGTTTGTTTGTTTGTTTGTTTAAAAAAAAAAACCTTTCCCAGTGGCCTACAGCTCAATTATACCAGACTGATTGGATAATCAGCCTCAGATACGCCTGCTTTTGCCTTCCAGTACTGAATTTGAAGCCTACACCATAACAACTAGCTTTTTAAAAAATCTGGGTTCTAGGCTTGGACTAATGTCCTCATGCAAGACAAGTATTCTACAAATTTCCTCTATCTCCCCAGCTCAGATATGAGAGATTTGTAATACAGATTTGCAAAGATAATGATAATTCAGTCTCTTAGGGATAAAAGACAAAGGATAAATTCTGAACAGAAAATGTTATTGGTTGTGACATGTTTTCTAGATTAGAAATAATGTGAATTCATTGAAGAATATTTAAAAGAAATTACCATTATTTAAAACATAACATGCTGTCTACAGGTTAATATACTGAATATGATTGACATTTTATGACAATATCAGAATAATGTTATCTCTTTAGAAGAGTATTAAGCTGTTAGACAATTTTGTAGAAAAAAAAAAGTCTTTATAGTGATTTGAAATCTCATTAAAAATTTCTTACATTTGGGGCTTAGAGAAATAACTCATCAGTTAAGTGCATGAATTGCCTTTGTAGGCAAAACAGCTCCATTCCCCAGCACTGATTCTGTAACTCCAGGCCCAGGGGCTTCAATGCATTCTTCTGGCCTCTAGGGTACCTTCATTCATGTACACACACACACACACACACACAGAGAGAGAGAGACAGAGACAGAGACAGAGACAGACAGAGAGACAGAGACAGAGACAGACAGAGAGACAGAGACAGAGAGAGGGGGAGGGAGAGAGAGACAGAGAGAGAGACAGAGAGAGACAGACAGACAGAGAGACAGAGACAGAGACAGACAAAGAGACAGAGACAGAGAGAGGGGGAGGGAGAGAGAGACAGAGAGAGAGACAGAGAGAGACAGACAGACAGATGCACATATATACACAGACACAGAGAGACAGACACACACACACAGATGCACATACACACACATTCACACACACATACATTTAAAAATAAAATACTTAAGAACAAATTTCTTATGTACAGGATAGATACATCTACCTGGGTGGTAGAAATTCAGTGTCCCTGTGGTTCAGTTTCCTGGGGCTGATGGACAATGAGACAAGTCGATGGTTTACTCACAGAAGCTCACAGACTAAGTTCTTGTCTCAACAGAGTGGATTTTCTTGTCTGCAATAGGAGACTACATCGAGACAGTGACCTATATTTTTTCTTCTGGTTCTCATTCTCCATCACTACTGAGAGCAGCTCCTCTGCTTGATCTATTCCCAAGGTGGATTTTGATGTTAGTCACTGAAAATTCCTGTAGACAGTTGGGAGAAATGAGACAGAGACAGCTGAAGGCGATTAATAACTATAGATACTGTTGATTAAGGCTGTATTTATTGAATCCGTGCTTTGCTCTCTTGTCCCCAGGAAGCAATCACATTCCCATATCTCTTTCTGGTATTCCAGCTTTTATGTATGATACTCATGGTCTTTTAGGACTACCCAGACAGGTTCTGATCCTTCATCTTACTCAAAGGCAGATGCAGTTAAATATGAAGAAAAATTTTTTTTAATACAGTATTTTGAAACATCATCTAGCTGATTTTTCTCCTCTAATGAGCTTTTAGAGATTTTAAAAACTAATTTGGTTATAAAATTGAACTGCATAAATTGTTTTCCATGCCTATATAATACACCCACACACTATCTTGAAGATATACAATATTATTTTATGGCCTTTAAAATTATTCATTCCTTCTTGTTTTACATGACTGAATATTTGTCTGCATGTATATACGTAGTACTTGTGCCAGCCAGAAAGGGGCATTAGATAACCTAGAACCAGAGTTACAGATGGTTGTGAACCTCTAAGTAAGTACTGGGAACAGAGCCTCTTGATGCAAACCAATCAAGTGCTCCCAACCACTGAGATGTTTTCTGTCCTTTTGTGGTGTCACTGACACATACACACACACATACAACACACACATACCACCCACACCATACACACAAACACACACCACACACACACACAAACACACATACACACATACACACACATACACACCATAGACACACACACACCATACACACAAAAACACATATCACACACATACACCACCACCTACATTCTAGTACAAATGGCTGCCTCTTTACAGGAAAAATAGCAAGAAGTTCTGTGATTTGTTCATTCATTTCTTAGAAAACATTTTGATTGCTGAAGACTGTGGTTTGCTTTTCTGAACACCCATGATGGACATGTTAGTGAGGTACGCTCACATCAATTTATTTCCTAATACCTGGATAATTTTCCAAAAGCCATCATGCAAACTTCAAATATTTATTTGCTATTTGATGCTTAAAGGCAGTATTTCCCTCTGTCTGACTAAGGTCCTTTCAGAATATTTTTTGGATTTACTTATTTCTTGTGTGTGTGTGTGTGTGTGTGTGTGTGTTTCTGTGTGCATATGTGCATGTGTGTACATGTGTGTTTGTGTGTACATGTGTGTGTATACTTGTAAGCATATGCACCATGTGGGTACAGATGCCCATGGAAGTCAGAATAAGTCTTGGTTGTGAGGCCTTGTGTGGAGCCTGGGAACTGAACACAGGTCCTCCGCAATGACAGTGAGTGCTTCTAACCACTGAGCCATCTCTTTAGGACATTAACCATTTTTTTTTTTTTATTTTTGCTTTTAACATTTACTTGTCATGTGAAATATTTTACGAAGTTTTTAATTCAGACATAGGAATTCTTTGGTAATGACTTTCACCAACACTTAACAGCTAATCTTAAAACTACCGTGACACAGAGATTCTAAAACTACATCTCCATAATATTTTAGGTTCATAACTCATACTGCTTGTTGCTTAATTTTTCTATACATGCAGGACTACTGTAGATAAGTCATAATAATTGAATTTTACATAACTACAATACAGTCAAAAGAAATCCTCAAATGGTTTCAAGGTTTTGAAACTGTTAAATTTGCTTTGGATGCCATGATATGGAATATTTTTGTTATGTTTCACATGCATTTACAAAGAATATGCATTCTGAGTTGTTAACTACATTTTCTAAAAATATTAATTATGTCAAGTACGGTAATTACAAGTCTCCCACACTTAATGTTTTTGCATCTCTGCTATGTCAGTGACTAAAATAGGTGCTTTAAAGACTTCAGCTGTAATTACATATTTTCCTCTTTCTCATTGCACTCTGTCCTTTATTGCTGTAAGAAATTTAATGATATATTATCAAGTGCATATGATTGAGGAATGTTGTTTTTTTCAACTGATTCTTTCTTTTTCCAAAACCGTGCTGGGTGGAAAGGAATGCCATCAGCACCATGATAGTGAATATGCACCCTCCCCCCAAATTATTTGCTTTTAGTCTGCATGGCTTTAGTAATGGTCAGTTTATGTATGTTTTGCACATGAGAATAATCTTTTCATGGGCTTTTCTGCCATCTGTGACCTTATTTGCTGCTGTATCAGTTCAGACATTTTCCTATTATCTTATTAGGATATCTGTATTATTATACCTAAGAATATTTGAATACGCTGATATGGAAATTCATTCTTGCATATGTGTTCTACAGGATTTTAGCCTCTATAATGCTCTTTTCTTCCTTCTTATTGTTATAAGTTTCCAATTTGAAAGTCTTATTAATACAATTATTATAATTCCAGTCTTTGTATCTTATCAAAAGAAGTTTAAAATGGCTAACCTGAAGCCATGATTGTTAATGTGATTTCTTCTAACATTTTTTTTTTCATATTTAAATC